>NC_025700.1:5250960-5263773 GCF_000633955.1 Camelina sativa
CCCCCCCCAATGTCCCAAAATAAATTAGGATTTCTAAAATCACCAGCGAACACAAACGATTTCCTTAAAAAACTAAAATTCGATTTCGGATTTGAAACTGGGGAGAACGATTAGATCAAAAGATTGAAGTTTCTACGAGTTCCTGCATTACTAAAGGATCGGGTTCAATTTGTGGATTTTGATATCGATCTCTTTTTTACTTGATTCCGATCTACTTTTTTTTAGATTGACACAAAGTAGCTTCGATTAAAATGATGAAGAAAAAAATGTAATATAGAAGAAACGAACCAGACGGACGATGATCGGAGACGGTGGTTTGCTTCGGATCGGAGACGGTGATTTGCTTCGGATGAATTCGAGAGTTTAGGAGACGACGCAGAGCTGATGAATCGATGTACTACACAAAACAATTTAACACTTCCTTTACTATTTCGGTATTTCCTTATTTTTTTTTTTTTTCTAATTTGTAATTTTTTTTTTAACTTCTTATTTAAATGGCCAATTGGCAACGATAACCAAGAAAAAAGATAAAATTAACAAAATTAATCAAATTAACCAAGTAACTACTCTAACCATATATCTATAATATTCTCTCTATAATATATAATATATAATATATATTAATTTGCTCCTGCTATACATATTTCTACTACCATAAACTACATCCATTCTATTTTATAACAACCACTTCTTACCACCATCACATCACCTCCGACCACCGTACCATCGCCGGCGACCAATTCCAACGACTATTGTCGGCGACTATCGCCAGTGATCAATTCCATCAACTACTGTCGGTGACCAACTCCGGCGACCATCACCGACGACTAACTCTGGTGACTATCGTCGGTGACGACCGCCGGCGACAAACTCCAACGACCATCACCGGCGACCAACTCCGACGACCAACTCTAACGACCAACTCCGGCGACCATCGCCAACTACCACTATCGGCGACCAACTCCGGCAACCACCGGCTACCATCACACCATCAACCACCACAACCCTCAACACTACAATGATAATTTTCCCTACCCCTAATCCCAATTTTCTAATTTTTTCAAATTAGTTATATACTACATTAGTTTTTTTTTTTTTGGTCAGTGAGCAAATTCACCCTATTTAAATTTGAAGCAAAAAAAAAGAAGTATTTTACTAAAATTATAAAGTCTGTTCTTTTCAAAATACAGTAAGTGTTATTATATATAAAGAAATTGAGTACAAAATAGTATAATTTTACTTTTTTGTTTTTTTGACAACTAATTTTACTTCAAATCTACAAAATAATAACTTATTTTTAGAATATTTAATATTTTTCTGTAGCACTATATGTGGAAAGTGTCAAAATATGAAACAGAGGAGAGTATCATTATAATTTTGGGAAATTGGCATATATAACCTAAAAAAAAAATTATAATTCACTTTCTAACTACTCTAACCACTAAAAGATAATATACTCTATATAAACTATATTATATATTATTTTGCCCTTCTCTTAACCACTCTTATTTTTTTGCCAGTGCCACCACCACCCATACTCTTTACCACCACCATCACTAACACCACCCACCATCACCCATAGGGTTCACAATTTCCTCCAGTCCCAACCACCGCCGGCCACTGGCCACCGGACCACCACCGGCCACCATCCGATGCCTACTCCGACCACCAACCTTCGCCTCCTCCGGCCACCGGCCGCCGCCTACTCCAGCCACCGGCCTCCGCCTCCTCTGGCCACCGGCCGCCGCCTCATCCGGCCACCCACCCTCCAGCTACCATATCCACCAAACCATTAAAGGTAATTTTTCCTATCCCTCATGTTATTCATTTAATTTTTTAAAATAGTATGCTATATTCTTAATTATATTTGTAAAGTTGGCTAGTTGGCAAATTGACCCCTATAATTTTTCCTGAAAAAATAAAAATAGGATTGTAAAATATTGTCATACTTTACAACTACAAAAACTCCATAAAATGTAACATGAAAACCACACAAAAATATTGCAAGATTATAGAAAAATAAAAAAAAGATTATTTGGCATCATTAGTTATTATGACATATCACACTTTAGGCAACCAAGGTAACTTCAAACTTTATATTCATAATTCAGAAAATTACAAGATCTATTTTTCCCATTGGTTTGAATATTTTGTTACTCATTAATCGAGAAAAAAATTCACTCAGAAGCCTTACCATATCACAGTCTCTTGCTGAAACTTCCATAAGCCAACAGACGTATATGAGATGGATTTTGAAACAGTGGTCCTCTTCTTCTCCTTCTTCTTCTTCATCTGCATACTCTTCGATCACAGAAAAAGAAACAAATCTATAGGATTAAAACTCATCTCTGATTCTTTCTTCTTTAATCACTTCTCAGTTTTTATGTGTCAGTGGTCCTCTCTACCTCCAACGATTTATGCAAATTTTGCTCTTCATACATGCATCATATATTACTTACTCCGTGCTAGTTGGGTTTTCAAACCACTGTTGGCTTTTTCTGGTTTTGTTGTAGCTCTTTTTACCGCCATTCTCAACTTTGTCATTTCAAAATATTCAAATGATAATAATAATAATAATTATGGTGCTCAACATAATCCATCCAATAATCACACGTACTGATCGGTTGAAACAGTAACAAATCTTGAAGTCATCACAGAGACAAGACAAGAATATGCTTAGTGGTAACATTCTGTCTTGATTAAACTGTGTTTCCACGCCCTTAGTGATCATGTTTGAATTAAAACGACGATATGATAACAACTTTTATTTGTTGCTTACATTTTTATAAAGTGGAAAAAGAATTCATTAAAAGTGGGCTTCAAAGAGAATCTCCACAGTTCCATCTAACTTCTTCATATGAACATTAACAACAAGTCAACAGCTACAAATTTCACAAGACATACTTATACTAATTTGACCATTAGGTTAACCAACATTACATTAAGAGATTTTATTTGATTTTTGTAAGTTGAAGCCAGATTTGTTCGAAAACATGGATGATAAGATCATGATACTCCTTTGGATTCAAAGAAAGGTAACAAGCGAGAAGATCCTCTAAGTCTTTTGAAGCTCTGATGTTGTTTTCTTCTATCATCTCAATCATTGAATCCCTGAAATCTTTCTTTGGATCAACGGACCGCTTCATCACAGCATAGCTCTCAAGAACATCTTGTCTGCTGCTCTCTGATCTTTTTGACGTGCTTCTACGCATACCCGAGAGTTGTATTCTAGGTGAATTTACTCTTTTGAGGTTTATCCCTGCTGAGGATTTTCTTCCACTTGAAACTCGCCTTTGGTATCTCTTCTCGGCTCTATACTCATGATCTTCATCATCTTCTTCGTTCTCTCTGTTAATCTTCAAATAAAGATGGCTTTTCTGTAGTTTCTTGATCGGTTTACTTGTAGGACAAGCTTTCTCTACAGAATCAGAATCTTTGACCTTGTGCTTAGTGAAGGCTTTGCTCTTTGTGTCGATCTTGAAGTTGGAAAAGTCAAAGAATTCATCATCTCCTTCCTCTTCGTAGAAACTGTACACGAAAGACTCAGGGGAGGTTTCAAGAGCTGGGAACAAGCAGTGAGATGAATCTTGACCATTGATCTTGCTCTTGTTAAAACCTGCGGATACAAGAAGAGGAGGAGTCAAAGGATTAAGTGACGGCTTGTAAAGAGTCTTTCTTTTACTACTCATCCGTCTTGTGTGAATAGAGCTTCTTGGTGAGTTATGGTGAGGAAAATTATTAGCCACTAAGCTGTTGGAGAGATAAGAGTGATGAGAAAGAGAATCTGAGGAAGGTTTCTTCTTGTTTGAGGAAGAAGAAGGTTTGGTTTTGGGTTTAGACTGTTTCGTCAAGTCTTTGAGCTTATGAAACCATGCATTTGGAATCATATCTGAAAGCCTGAACTTGTCATTCCCCATCTCTCTCTCTCTCTCTCTTTTCACAAGAGTTTGTGATGTTTCTCTTAAAAGAAAACTATGTTTTTGTTTCCTTTAGATAAAGAAGAAGGTGAGAAAGCAGAGTTCTCTCAATATAATATGAGAGATAAAGAAAGAAACTGAAGATAAAATTGGAAACTAGTGGGGCTCAGTACTAGAGAAAGCTTAAAGGATGTCTTTTATTTGTATCGTCATCATTCAACATCACTCATCAGCATGAACTACTTGAGATATCACATTTACACGCTTGTGTTCACTACATAAGTAGGATTTATAATTAGTAATTAGTGAGGATTTATAATTAGTAACACAAGAATAAAAAAAAATAATAGTGGATTTTTATTATTTTTGGTGTGGAATAAATTATGATAATATGATATAGTTGATTCTGACAGATTCTTAACATCATTTCATCAAGATTTTTTTTTTCTTTCACTTTATCAAAATGACAAAAATAACATAAAATGTAAAAATAATAATCGAATTATATATAAAGAGTAACAAATGTAAACAGTTTTATGGAATCCGTTGACCAAATGGCAATTGCAAAAGAAAAATGCAGCTTTTATTTTCCTCTTCTAAAGAAACTTTTTGAATGAAAACACTAAAACATTCCTCACCATTTGCAGCCTTAGTCCTAAACAGACAAATAAAATTATTAATAAAAACAAAAAAAACTACACAATTCAACTAAAACTTTTTACATATGTGAATCTATCTTGGTTTTAGTATACACATAATAATTATATTATATACCTCATTTGATGCTTTTTAAATTTGGTAAAGTCTGAACCTTATCTTATGTTTGTAGGTAGACATAATTTAGTATTGAAAACACTTCATATATACTAAGGTAATACAGATATACAAATGATGAGATTAGGATGATAAAAAAAAGTTCCAGTTTGCTCATTTGAACACCTTTAAATAAAGGTGAAGCAACTTTTGCGTCGTAATGATCTTAATAAAATTTTGATCTACCATGTCCACTAACGCCGAACATTTTGAGGACACTATTTTTTATATACATTTCCTTTACAGATCAACTGTTTTGGCAACTATCTTTTTAGCTTCGACAAAGTAAAGATGCTTATTCAAAATAAAATATCTTCCATCCTTACTTCATATAAGCACAAGTGATTAGTGATCAGAGGCCGTCGGACCGATAACTATATATTGATGTGAATTTATATTTGCTTAAATAACCTATAATCTGTGAAAGTTGGATTAAACAGCAGATAATATATGTGCACACACAAATCAAAGCAATGTGCCAATGTTACGAAAACTATTACTAAATTGGGAAGAGACTTAGCAGTCAGTATGCCAATAAACAATCATATATATTTCACATTTGATCATAGACATGAAATGAAAAGAAATTCATAGGGTACAACTACAAAGCAAGGCCATGGGCTAAAAAGTCCAGCAAAAAAAAATAACGAATCACGTTTTAATTATATGTATATGTTTAATTATAAAAATATTGATATATTCCACTATCTTATATAGTATGAGAAGTTTTTGAGAAGTTTTTGTCAGTTTTGACACTTAGCATGTTATATATCTATAATACTTGTCCTCTTTTGTTGTTTAGACTTAATAAATTAAATTTATTTATACTTTTGACCTAAGTAATTAGAGACCCATAAAACAAACAAAAAAACTCTTAACATTTCATTTTTCTCTTCTTCAATAAAAACAAGTTGTAAACCCCTTCTGATTTAAAGCCACCATTTATCAGTTTGTGGTTTCATCCTAGGAAAAAAACTGATTATAGTTTATTTTGAAATTCTAAATATGGGTTTTAGTCTTATGTATGACTCAGGGCAAAGCCAGATTCTAAATTATGTTCTTATATAATATGAGAAGGTTTTTCTCAGCTTTTGCTAAGAAGATGACATTTGACATGTTATCTATCTAATCTAACACCTGTCTTCTTTTGTTGTTTGGACCTAATTAATTAAATTCATTGTACTTTGGACCTAAATAATTAGAGGTCCATAAAACAAACAAACAAAATCTTAACATTTCCTTTTTCCCTTCCTCAATAAGAACCAGTTGTATATCCTTTCTGATCTAAAACCACCATTTATCAGTTTGTGGTTTTATGTATGATTCAGGGCAAAGCCAGATTCTAAATTATGTATAAAATTTATTTATGGATTTCAATCTTATAAATGATTCATCATGGACAAGAAAGAGTTCTAGATTATGTTAGACTGTGGGGTGTTTATATGTTCTGAAAATTCTCTTATAAATTCATAAATTTTTGGATTCCCATTTCTGCTTAGTTTATGGCATTTAATCTTATATAATCTAATGGTGGGATGTTTTCTGTATGTAATTTGATAATTGCTTACTCATTTGTTTCCCATTAGATCTTACCAATTTTTTTGCCATAAAAGTATAATTCATTCTGTTTCCATGAAATTAGAATTCAATCCCTAAGTACTCTCCTTTTTAAACAAATTTTCAGTAATTATTATTTAATGTCAGTCATTAGGTTCCTATAAAGAATTATCTTATTTTTATATATCTTTCCAAATTTTAATAGGTATTCTTGAATAATTTTAAAATTATTTTTGCAGGTTATCATGTTTGTTGTTCACATTAATACTACATAGAAAAAATTATGAGAGAATGTTTGAAAAATTTATTTATTCATCTTTTTTTTTTTTTTGAACTAAAAATTTAATTATTCATCTATATTAACATTTTTGCAGCATTTTTGTTAAAGTAGTCTTGAAATTCAAAGGTATTTACAATCAATGCCATTATCATTAAAACATTTTCCAAAAAATTAAAAGATAAAATCGAAATATGCATAAATAAGGTATGTTAATTAAATATCCTCCTATCAATTCATTATAAAGTTCTTAAATTATCTCTACCTCTGAGCCTAATAATCTGCAAAACTAAACAAAATTTTTGCCATTCTAATATAGGAAACTCTATATTCGCTCCAATCATTCATATTCAATTACTTCAAATTTTTTAATTTTCAAAAAAAATTCTCGTATTCAATATATAGAAAATCTAAAGAGTTTCTCTGCTAAATATAAAATATTTAATCTACAACGAGATTTGTGGAAAAGTAACACTACCAAATAAAATTCCTCAAAAATACATAAAAGAAAAATCTTAACTTCCTAACTTCCTAGACAGTCCGATTTCGTAATATACATAATAAACAATAATATAAATAAATAATTTATATTATTTATATATATTAAATAATTATATATACATAACTATGTAAAAATCTTGACTTCCTAGACAGTTCTCACAATTAAGTCTATCAGGATTACGGATTTTAGCAAGGTACGTCTGTGGTTGGCGGGTTGTCCTGAAAACTACAAATATATGATTAAAATAAATATATTATATATAAATAATATTTTTACATAGTTATGTATATATTATACATGAAATATGTCATAATGTGAGGAAATTTAATGTATACCAATTAAGATATTAAACAAAATATCATTATTATTAGTTATTTTAAAATTTCTTTTTTTTTTCTTTGCCCACAAAATTTTTAAAGAATAATTAATATAAAATTTAGGTCGAGGACATGCTTAGGCATAACTTTAACGATTGCGGTCTTAGCGGGTTGACCCGCTGCGGTCCAAGAAAAAAAGAAATGTGGACCGACCTATTTGACACCTCTATATACATGATTATTATAAACAAACATGTAAAACTTTGATAACATAAATGGATATTAATACTATAAATTAATTTACAACAAAAATAAATTATTGTGTTGTATGTCGTAGAATTAACAATCAAAATACAACTATACAATCTTAAACATCAAATAAAACTTATAATAGTAATTAATAATTACAACTTGAAATTTAATGATTTTAGTAAAAGAAATAATTTCGCGGTGTACTGCGGGTTAAAATGTAGTAGTATATAATTAACCCGGGTTATGAGATTTTTCGTAGTTTGCAACTTTGCCAATAATACAAAAGCATTTATTTTAGTTGGGGTGAGTTGTTGAATCTCACTCTCTTAGTTTCATAGTCCAAGTCTTGCAATATTTGTAGATGTGTGAAATCCAACACATAAAAAAGAAACATCTAAGTATGAAATCTCCAAAATCCATGAAATTAACTAGCGGATTATTCATATTTAAAAGGTGATTCGTTTTCCACTTAGAATTGGACGTGGGACTAGTTTATACATATTCAACATGTGTAGTTGCATTGACCCACCAATGAAGTAACGACAATTTGAATATACAAAAACAAATGATCATCTTGGATTTTGTTTATAAGCAAGAGCCACCAAACACTTGCAATTTAAATTAAAAAAAAAAAAAAAACATTTATAGTCCACCGTTTTTAGAAAACTTCATGGGACTCCACCATCATGATTTACACACACAAAGACGTGAATCCACGCAACATAATTCCAATCTTCTAACCTTATACACACCCATAACAGAGCAAAAAGCCAAAGAGGATCATCATCATCAAAAAAGGTTCAAGACAATGAGAGTGAAAGCAACTTTGATTAACTTCAAATCAAAGCTTTCCAAATCATGCAACAGATTTGTCTCACTCTTCCGCTTCAGAGTTAAAAGACCTGTCTTTATTAGACCTCTTCGTTCCCGTCATAGCAATGTCAAACCTAGACGTCAACATCATCCCAAGAAGCCAATCTGTTCTTGTCTTTGTTTTCTCAGCACAAGCAAGAACCAGAAGATGAGCAACACCAAAGCCAGAAGTTCCACTTGTAAGACGATCAATATCAGTTTAGTTTCGAGTTAAAGATTATGCTATATTGCAAATATAACGTGGATCTTATCTCTTTGTTCTTTAATGGCCATTGCAGTTAGTGTGAACGATGAGGATTTCTCAAAGTATATGCAGTCGCCTCTTACACCAGAAACAGCCAAGAAGCTGTTCACTTCACCGATCACGACGCCTGCTTACGCTGCACGGACAAGGAGATCGCTTAATTCAAGAGACGCATTCGAAGACAATGCTGTGGAAGATGCTTGCAGAACCTTCGAAAACTATCTGATTCATCTCATTGTTGAAGAAGGGAAGATGGATGACTTAATGGACATTGAGGAGCTTCTCTATTGTTGGAAGAATCTTAAGAGTCCTGTCTTCATTGAACTTGTGTCCAGATTCTATGGAGAGCTCTGCAGAGATCTGTTTTCAGGTGAATGAACAAAAGATATCTTTCTTTGTCGACCAAAAAAAATATATATATATTTGTGATTTGGCAATTGTTGAATACACACACCCATCTTAAGGTTTTTTAGTTCAAAGTTGGAAACTGAAATGTGTGAAGACTATTTAAAGATTGTATGTTTTCGCATTTCACATAAGGGAGAAACTTGAATGTGAACAAAGATACAAACCAAATGATCCATGGAATATGGAGAGAAATGTTATAGTACATTAGTACTTAATTACCAATAAAACTTTCATAATCACCTACCTCCAAAGTTTTTTTTTCTTTTTACCCTTTTGTTTTAGAAAGATGATTACACATGAGATTTCACAACTAAATCTCTGATTATGAACAACTCAACGGTTAAAGAACCTTGTTGTCATTCTTCTTTTGTCCATCATACACTACATATTCCATGTAGACATTTGAGAATTTGGTTCCCTCTTCTGACCACAAAGATGTCAAGAACCTATAGCCACTTTTGCCATTTTCGCAAAGATTTGAAACATCGTTGACAGTCCTTGGATGCTTACCGAGCAAAAACTATGTTTGACCAAATTCATCTTTTGTTTTCTCACTTTCCGGTTCAGACACAGACAAGCAACTGAATCATGATGGGTCAATCCGGTCTGACCGGTTCCACCAAATTTTTTATTTTATTTTTTATCAAAAATAAAGTAATCTAATAAATCAATTTGACTTTTTACCTTTTACCATCACAAGTTCACAACATTTTACATGTTTTTTAATTTTTAAATATGTTAATAAACTCATCTACAAATTAAAATATCAATTGAAGGTTTATTCTTATTTTTATTTTAAGGTAATATAAAAAATTGAGAAATAAAAAAATTATCGCAAATGTGTGGACACGTGTGGTTCCGCGTCCTCACACTCCTCAAGCCCCTTTCATTTTATCCCAACTCTGTTCTGTCTGATTATTGGAAAAATATCAACAAACACAAATTCGGATGTAATATTATAAAATCTGAGTTTTTGTTCTAAGTCTTCTTCCTCCCAGTCCAATCGTTGCGTTACGGTTTACTTCAATTGTTGCAATGAATTGCCCAGCCATGAGTGCAGCACCATCTCCTTCTTCTTGCTCTTCTTCTTCCTGTTCCTCCTACTCTTCGTTTCGTCCTCTTCCTCCGTAAGTTTTCGATTACCATTACAATATCTCTCTCTCTCTCTCTCTCTGTTACCTTAGACATTGCATAACTGATTAGTATTATTGTCTTTTGTATGCCTCAGACTCTTGCCACAATTGAGTAACAACGATTCACAGAGATCTCTGCACTACTCAAATCTATCATCCCTTTCGAACCGTCTACTTGGAAAGCATTCATTGCCTTTGAGAGCATTGGTGTCCTCTACTCCTTTAAATATCTCGTCTTCCTCTGTTATCAGTGATGATGCTGTTTCGCCTTCCTCTGTTCTCAGTGGTGATCCCAAAATTGGAGTCTTGTTGTTGAACCTTGGTGGCCCTGAGACTTTAGATGATGTTCAACCTTTCTTGTTTAACCTCTTTGCCGACCCGGTACTTACTTATCTATCTATATTGCTTCCGTGAAATGCCTTACTAATATGTGTTTTAGATTTCGCAAAGTTACAATCTTTTGTTTTGATATGCAAAGATTGTAACTTTGACTGTTTATCTGAAAAAAAGCTCAATTTTGACTGTTTCAATTGTTTGCTAGGATATTATACGGTTGCCGCCGCTCTTCCAGTTTCTTCAGAAGCCGTTAGCTCAGTTTATATCAGTAGCAAGGGCTCCCAAAAGCAAGGAAGGTTATGCATCTATTGGTGGTGGTTCTCCTCTTCGCCACATAACTGATGCACAGGTTAGTCCTTGTTTTTCTCATATCACAGTATGATCTTAACTACTCTGCTTTTCTTATCCTCTGTCGTTTATTTTTAGAAGAGGCAACTAAAATGGCTTGGTAGTCTTACAAAGTGTTTCAGACTTTCAGTTTCCTTTCCATTTGTATATCTCTTGTGCTTGTGTTAGACACCTCAACTTGAGAGTAATAAGTTGTTTAGATTGTGCAAAAATTTATCGAATGGAAGTAGCGATAAGAGTACTTTTGCTCATAGTTTTTAGTTGTTTAGCTTCCTCCTCATGCTATTAAGTCATGCCATTGTTTACTCCACATTCTTATGTTGTACCTGTCATAACTTTATTCACCAGGCTGAAGAATTGAGAAAGTGCCTTGTGGAGAAAAATGTCCCAGCAAAGGTATATGTTGGTATGCGTTATTGGCATCCATTCACTGAAGAAGCCATTGAACAGGTGACTAACCACAACATCTTTGTAATTTATCACACATCATTTCCAAAACGTAGATGCACACTTCAGATGATACCTCCTCTTAAAATAATATTTTGTTTGGTTTTTGAATGTGAACACAAATAATTTAACATGTATACACAAAAGGAACAATTTGATCGAAGTTCTTACAACTCTTACTTTTGAGTTTGTTTGTAAGCTCTATAACAGTATGTAAACATTTTCCTTTGAAGTTGACCCTAGTGACTCTTACTCATTTTCTTTCTATATCAACTTGTAGATAAAAACAGATGGAATTACAAAACTAGTTGTTCTACCACTTTATCCACAATTTTCGATATCGACTAGTGGTTCAAGCCTAAGACTCTTGGAGAGAATATTTCGGTGAGACTTGCACATCTTTCATGTTTTTAGTATATACCAAGACCAGCATATATAATTATTGACCTTTCTGTGCTTGACTCACTATTTACATAGTGAGGACGAGTATCTTGTGAACATGCAGCATACTGTTATACCATCATGGTATCAGCGGGAAGGATATATAAAGGCAATGGCAAATCTAATCCAAAGCGAGTTGGAAAAATTTGGTTCCCCTAGTCAGGTAGACAATCTTGCGTCTCCTCTCACTCGATTATATATGAAAAGAAATTTGTAGTTTTCTGGTTTTGCCAATTTTAACTATCCTAAGACGCACTTCAAACCGAAAAAATATATGTTACAGGTTGTAATATTTTTCAGTGCACATGGCGTGCCTCTTGCATATGTTGAAGAAGCTGGTGATCCTTACAAGGCAGAGATGGAAGAATGCGTTGATCTGATCATGGAGGAGTTAGACAAGAGAAAGATAACTAATTCTTACACTCTTGCTTATCAGGTATCTTTTTTTACATTAGTGGTATCTAGAAGCGTGATATGGAAACAGTTTAGCTCAGTCTGTTGTTTTGTTACTTTCTTGCAACTCTCCAACAGAGCAGAGTTGGACCAGTAGAATGGCTGAAGCCATACACTGAAGAAGCCATCACTGATCTTGGTAAAAAAGGTGTTGAGAACCTTCTGGCTGTACCCATAAGGTAAGAAAGTAGTGTTTCTGGTACAAATGCTGTCTCTTCTGGTTATTTGAAACTCAAGTTTGTTGCCTATGTTAACAGCTTTGTGAGTGAGCACATTGAAACTCTGGAGGAGATAGATGTTGAGTATAAAGAGTTAGCTTTGAAGTCTGGTATCAAAAACTGGGGGAGAGTACCTGCCTTAGGAACAGAACCTATGTTTATATCTGACTTGGCAGATGCTGTTGTGGAAAGTCTTCCATATGTTGGAGCTATGGCAGTCTCAAATCTTGAAGCTCGACAGGTAACAACAACAACACTCATTCATCTTTTATGTCCT
>NC_025700.1:5264847-5348724 GCF_000633955.1 Camelina sativa
CTGACTTGGCAGATGCTGTTGTGGAAAGTCTTCCATATGTTGGAGCTATGGCAGTCTCAAATCTTGAAGCTCGACAGGTAACAACAACAACACTCATTCATCTTTTATGTCCTAAAAGCTCCACAAAAGAAGCTGTTTTATCTTCATTTCGATGGTTCATTAGTACCCTATGGTTGAATTCTTTTTGTTGTTGTTGTTGGGCAGTCGTTAGTTCCACTCGGGAGTGTAGAAGAACTATTAGCAACGTATGATTCACAGAGGAGGGAGTTACCAGCACCAGTGACAATGTGGGAGTGGGGATGGACAAAAAGTGCAGAAACATGGAACGGAAGAGCAGCGATGTTGGCGGTGCTAGCGCTCTTGGTGCTTGAAGTCACCACCGGAAAAGGGTTTCTGCATCAATGGGGCATCTTGCCATCATTATAAATATAAGAAACTTATACTCTTTTTTTTTCTCTATCAAAAACCCATCCAAGAATCTAAATACTAGCTTTCACATGTGGAATAAGTCCCAGCTATGTTGTTATACTCTTTTTCTTTGTTGTAGAATCTTGACATTAAATACTTCATACTGTATTTTCATGAAACATTAAACTATTGTGACGAGAAGTAAGGGGAGAAATAGACATTAAAATTTAGCAATATGGATTAATATTTCTGTAAATATCATATTCATTTAATCTTTTGAAATTGGTGTATTTTATTTCTTTGATTCTCAACACATCATTTCAAAAATTGCTGAAAATGTTCGACCAAAACAAGCTGTTCGAATACTACTTAACAACTCACACTATGTGCAGTATAAGTTAATTCAAATAAAATATTATTTAGGATCCAAGTATCGTTTGTGTAAAATAAAGTATGTATATCATCTATGGCATCACTAGTAGAATCTTTGAGTATTGGTGTTCCTAAAGTTTCTATGTATGGGAAATAGAGACGAAAATCGTTTTAAACCACGGATGAATACGATGAGTGCAAATAAAGACGTCAAGGCTATGGATCAATCAAGAGTATCAACTACAACCAAGAAAGATACCAATTCTTGCAGTGGGAATTGGAGATGTTTGTATAGTTCACGATGTAACAAATGGATCGTAATCAAAGAATTTCAAAAAGCATATTGGAGTCTCATCGAAAAGATGTTAGCCAAGCAAGAAGAATATCATATAAAGACGAAGCGACATCTAATTTCACTTTTTCGATTACTTTGTCTTACTTAAGGATTGGTTGTCTTTGTATATTCATTGATAAACTATGTAATCTTTGATTCAAGTTAATAAAGTAAGATGTTAAAAAAAAAAGTATGTAACTAATTCTTCTTTTTAATTTGTATTTATTCAGTGTAAAAATATATTGAATGTGGAAAAAGGTTTTGACGTGGAAAATCTATTGATAAAATGTTACTATTTATAGCAATACATGTCTTTTTGTGTTTTAAAAAAACAAATTCATATATTTTATGTTTTATCGAGTAACAACATCAATTTTGCATGTTTCTTATAGAACCATAACAAGTTAACAACATATATTATATTACAAGATAATTTAATTAGTTAAATTTATTATATGCTAGTAACAATCGGATGTAAAACTCTTTTTTTTTTTAGATACTCTAATTTTAATGAATTAATATTTTCAATTAAACCATTTCTAATTTGTTGAATTAGTCGGTTTGTTAAGATTTTCTATAAATGAAAGAAAATGAGAGAAAAAAATAATTGTGAAAAATATAACTAAAATTTTAAAATATGAATATATCTATTTTCTTAAAAAGGATATTCTTAATGAATGTCATCTTCATTTTGAAACGACTAGCCACTCCATGATGAGAGGTATGTGCTTATATGTTGTTTGCTTTGCGTTTTCTCCATGCTAACATTCTTCTGTTGTAGTCTTAGATACAGACGTGAATATGTATGTGAGAGCGCTCCCGCTTTATTCAAAGTATTGGAGCTTATTCAGGGAGATGATACACAGTCTCATGAGGTAATGCTAATCATAGTAGACTTGTATAGTTAATATCAAAACATTCTTTCATTTAATTTTGTTAATGTTTTTTGTATTATGGCTGTAGATTTCAGATACTCACTCTGATGTGAAACAACTAGTCTGATGTGAAACAACTAGCCTGAATCTTTAGGCCGTTCAACATTATTCCCCTCAATTCTTATAGGGGTAATTTGCAATTCTTTTGATATTTAACTATTACTAGTCTCTATTAAATCATATATATATATATATATATGATATATGATATATTGGATGAAAATTTATCCATAAACTCCCATCTAAGTCCCTTTAATTTTTTTTCCCAATTGATATCGCCGTTTTCCTCCTCCTAAATCATAATACTGAAATATATATGTATATGCATATGTTTAATATTTGCTTCGCAAATGCTTAATATTTGCTTCGCAGATTATTATTTTTTCCTTCATATTTTTTTTATAAAAAAACCTCGCGGATCAGTTTCTCTTATTCGTATTGAGTTATATACTCTCTTCCGCTGATCAGTTTTTCATGATAACTAATTTATGTCCAATGTGACCATTTTGATACTCATAAATATCTTTCAATTCATCATATTAGCCGATCAATCTTTATGGTGGTTTTTATGTTCATAATGTGCCTAACATGTACACAATTGCTTGTCATCCTTTGCGTGGATCGAATTCATAAGTTTATCTTGATTTAATTTAATAACAGTCATGTTATCGTTTCATTTTAGTTTTAATATATATACAATACAATTTAGTATTTTTGTTATTTAAAATACTGAAATTGAAATACATTATTCAGAATTCACAATTGTGGTGAGTTTTAGTATTTAAGAATATCTTAATCACTCCTAAATTGGTAAATAAAAATTGTGGAACTCCGTAAATTATGTAGACACTAAGCTCAAGATTTTCAAAAGCAAAAATTGCTTTATCAATATCAAGTCCAAATTTTACATGAAGTATATACATGTCATTGCTTCATTAATTTTCTTTTTTGATATTGCAACACAACGATCACATTCAGCCTGCAAAAGGGCACATGTTAGAGAATGAGAACATTCGAACTAAAACGAATTCCATGGTGTGAAAGAGAGAAACCGAAAACGTACGTTGAAGTATTTGTTGTACTAAGGACGTGTAAGAAGAGATCTAGTTAAACAGCAGTCAATTCTACAATATATAGATATTTTGGAGGTTTTTTGACAATGCAAAAAAGAAAAAAATACTACTTGATATATTAAATATATGTTGTCTTTCTCTAAAACGAATAGTATCGTTTCCTTAATCATTTTATCTCCCTAACTAGGAAAAAATCCGAGCTAATGAAATCTAACTCGAACAGAAAAATGGAGAAGATGGGCCACTTACGCATGAAGTTGTCTCATCCGGAACAGCTAAGAACAATGTCTCACCAAATCAAGTCTCTATTACTCGAGAGGATGGAACTGACATTGTCCACATTAAATATCCAACTCCAAATGGAAGGGTGCATGAAATGCTTATTCTTTGGCATTTTGCTCTAACTAACACTATACTATCGTCCCACCGGAGAAAGATCCATCCCAAATTCATAGTCTAAACTGAACTAACACATCAGGACGCCTGCTTATGCAGCACGGGCCTAGAAGTCGCGAGATGCATTCAAAGACAGTGTTTTGGAAGATGCTTCCAGAAGCTTTGAAAACTATAAAGATTGTATGTTTTCGCGTTTCACATAATGAAGAAACTTCTTGGATTTATTAATTATAGACCAAAACTTGAATGTGTACAAAGATACAAACCAAAATGATCCTTGGACAAAAAATTATTATACTTACCTACAAAACTTTCAAAGAAGCAGAGAGCTCTTTTACCTGAAACTATCGAAATAACCGAATCTGCAGAGAGGTTCTTTTTACCCTTTTTGCTTAGAAAGATAAACCTGAGATTTAAACATTGACTCTCCAATTTTAAACCCTGGCATTGTGATGAACTCGACGCTTAAATTGTCTTCTCCTTCTTTTTCATCACCCACAACAACAGATTCCATGTAGACACCTGAGAATCTGGTTCCTCTTCTGACCACAAAGATCTTTGCTTTAAGATCCAAGGAAGCCGCAAATGATCCAAGAAGCCATACCCACTTTGCCATTCTTGCAAAGATTTGATAAAACATCGCTCTTGGATGCTTACCGAGCAAAACCAGTCCCCTCATATCCAAATTCCCAAAGAAAGAAGCCTCCATGGACGGATGAACAACTAAAAGATACTTCTGACCACAGAATCTTGAAAACGCTGAGTCTGGAAACGCTGTTAACACATCCAATGGATCATCAAAACTCATTAGTTCTGTCACATCACACGGGTTAAGCTTTATGCCGTGAAACATTCTCTGAACAATGTATGACTCAAAAGCATACTTCTTATCTGACTTTTTAGCAAACATTACATTTCCAACAATAGCTTCCACTGCTTTATCCATATTCCAGTCTGTAGCTTTCATCAGAGTGATCATTGGCTTAGCAAAGTCGTGAACCGACTTAGAAGCAGCTCTGAACACGAATTCAAACGAAGAAACACTAACAAACCTATCCTGGAGTCTCCTATTCTCTGTAACCAAACAATCAAGCTTCTCCTTCAAAGAGTGAATCTCACTCTCTTTAGTTTTCACTTGCGCCTTAAGTTTCTCCAAATACTTCTCATTCACTTCAATTTCATCTCTTAAACGATCTAAACAAGAAGCAGCAAGCTCGGTCTTCTTTGCATCAAGCTGTTTCCTTTTGAGGTAAAGACGCTTAATTCTGCGTAAAGCCTCGAGCTGAGACACGACGAGGTTATCTGCTTCAATGACCTTGTCAGGATCATAAGGCAAATGAGCTTGTTGAAACTCAACGTAGGCAAGCTTAAGCGCTGAAACAATGTCGAACAGCTTCGAAATCTCATCATCATCCCAACTAAAAGTTTGAATCTTTCTCGAGGGTTTGTGACTGATGATATCACAAATCTCAGTTTCCTTGGCTTTATCATCATCTACCAAGATCTCTACTTCACAGAGGTCGTTCGAATTCGATTTCTGGTCAGGGAACACACCAATGGATCTAAATTTGCAGACTTTAGCGAATTTGGACATGATTTCTGATAGATTTGAAGAGTGAGTCGATGTTTTAACGGCGACATTCTCCATTAGTTGAAGAAAGAAACCCTAATCCAGAAGCAAAAAAGGAACAACCTTTATCAAATTAAAGGCCATAGAGCAAGAAACGAAACACAAAGTCCAAAGCTTTCATTGGTTTTAACTTTTAACTGATTCAAATTGGTCAAAACGTGAAAGCTAAGTAGAACAGAACATTTAAAGATTCAAATGATGAACAACAAACAAGAACACTAAGAAAGCTTAACCATTTGTATGATACAGAACAAAATAATGAAAAAGAAAAAGAAAAAAATCACCTTGTTTGTTGGATTTTTTTGTACACTAGTAGCAGCCAAAGCCAAAATATGCACGAGGAAGTGCCAGAGTTGGAGCCTTTGTGGTTTGTGCTTCTCTCTCTCTTTCTCTGTCTCTCAGAGTGAATGCTTGTTGTTGTTGCTTAACATTGGAATGAGGTTTTCGTTATATTCTTCCTTTTTAGATTTTGCTCCTAATTAAACAAGACTGAAGATATAAACAAGAGCCTCGTTAATTGTGATAATTCTTGGATTCCTAAATTATATAAATCGACTACAATTGGCTTTTGGTTCTTTTTAAAATAACTAATCTATTTGTTCGAAAACTTTGATCTTCAACTAGTTTTCAAAAATAGTATTGTTTAATTGTATTCTTTTTGAATAAATCTTTGGGAATCCAAGAGAAANAATCGACTATAATTGGCTTTTAGTTCTTTAATTCTTTTAAAAATAAAAAAGTCTATTTGTTCAAAAACTTTGATCTTCAACCAGTTTTCAAAAATAGTATTGTTTAATTGTATTTTGTTTTTGAATAAATCTTTGGGAATCCAAGAGAGAAACCTTCAGGAATCTCCACAGGCACCGTCGCGGAGAAACAAAAACCTTTGTCTCCTCCTTTGTTTCTTTCTTGGGACTCATGTCTTAATAAATTCATTTTTATTTGTTTGTCATAATTATATTAAATTATATACTGTCGTATTGTAAGTATTTCTTTTGCTTGGTCAGTAAAAATCTATTATTGGAAGACATTGCTTTTGGAGTCTTGACAGTTCAGCCTCGGGTAGTTGGATATGGCGTAACTTCTGTAAGTTAAGGCCTCTAGCATGACAATTCATAATTTGTGAAATCGGAATAGGCATTACTTGTAGCTTATGGACGGATAATTGGACATTCCTGGACCCTTTGTTGGATCTTACGGGACCTTCAGGTCCTCGTGTCTCCGGCTTACCTCTTACAGCGGTGGTTGCGGATGCGGTAAGACATGGCCAGTGGTGGCTTTTTAATAGTCGCAGTCGCAATCCAATCATTCAGTTGCTCAAAGCTTGCCTCCCGTCGCCTCCACTTGCTGAATATCAACAGGAGGATCTCGATGATCGTTTTTTGTGGAAGATTGGGGATAATCAGGCGTCACCTGTGTTCTCAACCGCGGATACTTGGGAGTATTTAAATCCAACGGGGCATAAAGTGGATTGGTTTGACTCAGTCTGGATTAAGGGGAGGATTCCTAAACATTCCTTTATCGCCTGGCTCAATGCACGTCACAGACTTCTTACTCGAGATAAATTATTGCGGTGGGGACTAAATGTACCAGCCATGTGCCTTCTGTGCAACAGTTACGATGAGACACGAAAACATATCTTCTTCGATTGCTCTTATGCAGGTGAGATTTGGAGTTACTTTACATCTCGCCCTAGGGTTTTTCCTCCAGCAGACTTTGAGGCTCGGAGTAGATGGCTAAAAAATCCCTCTCCAGACAAGAACCTAGCAATGATCATGCGGTTAGCGTATCAAGCCTCAGTGTATGCTATTTGGAGGGAACAGAACTCGCGACTCCACAGGGCCATCTCTCGTCCTGCTCCTACCCTGATACAAGAAATTAAGAACACTCTCCGACTGCATCTTGGTCCATTAATCCTCAAATAGAGACTAATCCCTCCAGCTCCCACTCTCCTAGTTACTTGGTTTGGTGTTTTTCACTAATATTGTTGGTGTATTCTGTCCTCCTGTTGTAGGTGTTACTCATTATAGGAGGCACCTATGGTATATCTTGTTTCGAAATTAATGAAAGGTATGTGTTAAAAAAAAAAACTATTATTACACACTTTCTTGTTTCTGGCTTCTTGTTCTTAAAATGTTTAAGTGCTGAAAATTTGATTTGAATCCCTAATGTACTCTTTGTCATTGTTGGTCTCAAAGGTTTATTTGGTTATTAAACGTTTTAAACAATTGATTTAACGGCTAAAAACGGATGTGTTTTTGCAGAAGTTTTATAACTAGATTACTAAAGAGTTCAACAATATTAATCGGAATATTGACAAAATAGATACTTCTTCCGATTCAAATTAGTACTTTTTTTTCTCAACAACTTTTTTTGATTAATTTAAATCAGCCAATACGAAGGAACAACATTTACATCTAAACTCATTAGCGATTTGGTACGTACTTTACGTGCCAAATTATCCGCTTTGGTATAAGCTTGACGCAAAATTAAAATTAAGAAAAATCTAGAAAACTCCTCATATCGCTTTTTATTCAAATTAATACCAGTTTAAGGTTTTTCACACAAATTAAGAAAATTAAATTTTCTATTTTAATCTTCTTTAATATATTTTTTAATTTTTTTTTTATAGTCAAAACATTAAAATAGTTGGAATAAAATTGGAATTTTTTTCAAACATATGCATTGAAAAATTAAAACGACAACTAAAACAAACGACTGGAGTATAAGTATATAACTATTATAATTAATAATGAAATTATAGATTAAATCATTAATGCTTCTTATTTCAAATACACCCAAAATTGCATCAACTAGTGAAAAACTGCAAAAAAAAAAAGTTCTTTATCTTACAAATTACTCACTTTTACCGTTTTTGAGTCTCTATTTCAAATACATTTGTTTTATGCATGCAAAATCTGATAAGAAAATAGCTACATCATCTATCTTCGTCAGTGGAAGTAACAGTTTGAATGGAGGAAAACAAAATTGAGATGATAGGGTTAGGAAAAAAAAAATGATTTGGGTTAGAAAATTGAGAACAGTGATAAAAGATTGAAAGATGTACGTCTATAATAGGACCAAATAATATATTTTCCTAATTTTAATTTGTAGCTTTTTTGATAACATACATCACTCGAAGCTTTTGCACCTACCTACAACAGCTACACAATCAATATACACAACAAGTGGTATATACACTTATTCAATCCGTAGAAAAACAAAATTTTTTAAAGCATTGTGTTTATTCGAAACAATCGAGTTCCATCAATCCAAAACTTAAAAGCAAAGAGGAAATAAAAGGTATGACAAACGAAAAGCTTCTGACATAACACTCTTGGTAAGCAAGAGCCACAACACTCTTGGTAAGCAAAACAGTAGTTGGGATCTCGATTTGTCTAAAAAATTTGGATATCCAAGATTCTGAATACTGAAATCCGGGTATGTAGGTCATGATTTTTGGATCTCGAAATGGGATCATATTTTCAACAAAAGAAGATAGAACAGAATGTCTTTGGCGATCCAACAGACTTGGTCAGTCTCCCGATAATACTTGAACAACCTCTTCTCACTTTCATATATGGAAGTAAAGATTCCCATGCTTCGAAACTGTTAGTGGAATGAACAACATCCCACACACGTTGGGGTAAAGATGTGTAGGCAATAAACGTATTGAGTAAGTTTTGGTCCATGTTTCTTCTTGTGTTTCCATGGTCCATATCTCTGCGTTCACATGAGAATTTCGAATATAATTCCTGACCATGGCTAGACGATCATCAAGGTTGACTAGAGGGGCAGGGGAAGGTAACATGGGCGGTGTTGGGACATCACGGAACTGTTCCGTGTGAAGGTCCAAAGCTGTTCAGTGTGAAGGTCCAAAGCGAGTATCTTGTAATCATCAACTACTTGGAACCAGTAGATGGACCCATTCACAAGGGCCGAATGTTCAAAGGCTTCCACAGGGTAAGGAGGACTTTGGAGTATCCGCCATTCACCAATGTTGATATCAAGAATTTCAGATTGGTCGGTATCAAAGAACATTCTTGATGGTGTAGCCGTGTAGGAACTCACCGCCAACATCCACGGCAATCAACGTAGTGGACTGTGTGAATCATTAAAGAGAGAATTCAAGGATAGAAATTTTTTGAGAGAAGAAAAAAATAGAGGGAATTCATTATGATGAGTTAAATTTGTAGAGGAAAATAAACCCGTTTAACCGATCTTGCCTTGATCTTATCGTGTCATCAACCGGCATATTCTAGTATAGTTGTCTCGGTTGGGATCGAAACTCTTTCCTTTCATCACTTTATTTCTTTCAATAACTCTAACTTGACAAAGTTATTTCATGTATATTCGGGAAACTATTTGCCTATTCTTCTTTTTAAAAAAATGATAAATTAAAGTCAAAAGAAAAATAGTTTAAAAAAAAGTCAAAAAGAAAAATAATGTTTTTACAACATATGCAACGTTTGTTTAAAAGAAACTGAAAGAAAAGTAAAACTGCTTAGTTTAAGTCTCTTGATTCAGAATCTTGATGTGAACCAGGTCTGTAGGTTAGTGTCACCTTCTTCTTGTATTAATTAATGCACCGTTTGACATTGTGAACTCCTCGCGACTAAAAGCACCACCGTTCATTTCTTATGCCCTTATATCTAGCAATAAAATGGATGTGATGAATGAATGCTATGAACCATCAACAGACTCATTCGGGTCATTCTCTTTCAAGCTTCGTTGTCTTTCGAAATTTGGGTTGAGGATTTCCATACTGCAGCTACACTACACACCTCCTTAACATCCTTCTATCAAAGTCAATCAAGGATTGTATCCTTTTTACGTTATTGTTTACTAGACCACAAAACTATATATTGTATTCTTGAATCTTTTGATAGTATTTACTGTGAACTATGTCTTGATAATAAATGAATAAGGAGAAGTAAAAAAATAGAAAGAGGAGGTGGTCCAATCTTAAATGCTGAAAACACACAAGGCAACAAATTCAAAACGCTCGTGCATCTCTTGTCTCTTTCTATTTCTTCTCTCTTTTCAACTTTTGCTTCCCTCTTTTTGCATATTTCCCATCTTCTCTCTTCCACTATCATTTTTCTCCTCCTCGGACTTGTTTTATCCGTATGACAAGAGATCTACTTTAGATATCATATGAGATACAAAGAAGGATACCTATTATCTATTTGATATAGCTTAAGTGGCAATTGTGTTGATCAAAATCCGATCCACAAAACCAACAAATATTTTGGAGGATAAAAAAGATAGTACCTTTTGGATGATTTTACAAATGAATTATTTGATAATTTAATATCATTTCGAAAATATTGCTGACTAATTAATTAGCAAAATTACCAATATAAAGTTTAACCAAACAAAATTTGCTTGTCAAAATGTTATCCATTTTATAGTGCCCAACTAAAGACACGTTCAAAATAAATATATTAATAAAGAGACCTGATCAAAATTTAAAATGAAATCAATTTGTTTTATATAATAAACATAACATTAACCAAAATACAATTTTGCTGCAAACCGATCACCACCCAATTTTTGTTTTCTTTTTTCTCAATCATTAGTGCAAAATAGGTCGACCTATTAGCTAAATTTTTACGATGTAAAAAGCAGAACTCGATCGCTGGTATGATGGTGTCTTATACCATTGAAATACTTAATTGTGAGCTTAAAAGAAATGATTTAATTAAACCCATTACTGTACAGCCCACAAACCGACTACCAACTCCTTATCCGCCTCTACTGGTCTTCCATACTTAATTTTTTCTTTCTAATCTGTTTTAAAATCTATTTGTTTTTGGATTCGATGGAAATGGCATTGCAATGTTTTTGTTTTGTGAGAAGGTTTCGTAGTACAAAATTTTCATCTCTCAAAATCTTGTATCTTCATTCTTCATGACAAAACCAAATCATACACTATGGGACTCTTAAAAAGGGTTTATAGCAAAACAACCCAAAAAATGGATGAAAAACTAGTCGATTTAAAAAAATCATACACCATTACGGGACTTTTTTTTCCGGGGGTTAGAGTCAAGAGAGTTTATAGCAAAAAAATTTAAAACAGTCTATGTATGTTCTAAAAGTAATAAAATTCTAAACTAAACCACTAATAAAATTCTAAACTAAACCAGTAATAAAATTCTAAACTAAACCCTATAACCTAAAAACTAAACCTAAAGTAAACTGGAAAGTGTAAACTCTAAATTTTTAAAGTAATGTAATTCTTAATCTGAAACAATTAGTCTGTCATTTTAGTGATCTTTTATCATGAAATACTTTTTCCTTGTTTTACACTGAGAAAAAATAAGTTATAAATTTATATGCGCTTGCGAGGCTGCGAATTGAGATCCGCCTGCGGGAGTGTGCTATTTTTTGTTTTCTATACATTTTTAATGGGATGAATGCATGATCATTCAGATCCTACGACTGATATGTGTTTTCTTCTTAATTTATTGTCCTAAGAAAAAAAATAAGTGTTTCTTTCTGCATGATCCTTGACATCTTTTAATCAGTACATAATAGATAGAAAACAATGCAAGTCCCATCTGTCACAGTCAAGAAACAAAATGAAATTTCAAATAACAATAACATGATAAAATGAAAAAAGGATACAGTGTGTCAGATCTTTTTATAAAACCTTATTATAAAATAATTGAGAAGTGGTGTGTCAGGATAGAGATACTTACCTTGGCATGTGACCCTCTCAAATTTTTCCTATGCATATTTATGTACTCTCTCGTAGTCGACTACTATGGTTGTGATTCAGAAAAATAAGATATTCAGCCATATTCAAAAAGCATATATTAAATAATTTATGTGTGACCATTCTACGACTAATCTAAGCTCATGTGTTGTTTACTGCTGTTTGGAGAACGGGTGACAAATTATCGACCAATTTTCTATGCTTTCATATCTTAGTTTCGATTTAAATAGACCCATATTTTAATTTTTTTTTTTTGAATTAATTAGGAAATGTTATATACACTTATATATCAATTGTAATTTGCGAAGAAGACGGTTGGATATGCAAAATATTAACTTCCTGAGTCATGTTTGAACAATATAAAGCAAGTACGTACTTGATAAATAGATCGTAGTTCTTACTTTTTAAATCGTCTTTTCTCCATAAAGATATTTGTAATTTCAGTATTACTCACACATGCATATTTCCATATTTAAACTGGATTATGACATGTGCCACTACTAAATACAAACCCACTAGAACACATGTCTATATCTAAAAACAAACTTTGGGGAAACTGTTAACATGAGTTGATGTCTCGAAATTTTAAAGTTACATAAAATATAGTTTCCCCTAATTTTGTGTTCTTCTCTCTCTTTCTACCCACTTAATCCTGTTGAATGAGGTTATAATATATGAATTGATTGTTATGTATAAATAGTTGTATCTCAACTATTTACCAAAGACTTATATTAAATTTTCGAACTAGTATCAAAGAAACATCCTTTAAAACTTCTCGAGTCTTTTTTTTTCCGAACGTGCATGTTTCTAGTTTGCTTGAAAAATCTTGACCAGTAACAAATCATGTTGGTGAAATTACGAAGAAAGAACGACCAAAATTTCGGCAGTGACAATGTTATTCGAAGAACAACCCTCTTCAGGCCTTCACCAAGGATATAGAATTGTGATTTTTTCTCTTCTCTTTAAAATTTTTACATTGATGATATTTTTAAAAAGTGGTCAGTCAAAAGTTATATTTTATGAAATTAAGGCCATGAATGGAAGATGGTTTTTAAATGGTTTTTAGATTATAGATTTTGGTTTTTAGTTTTTGGTTTTTGATTTTTGAGATTTTAGTTTTTTGTAAGAAAGTTATTTTTAAAATAATTACATAAAGAAACATAAAAAAATAAAAAGAATTGTAAGTTTTCCCTAAAATCTGTAATTATGTGGATTCTAGTTTTTGTTAATATCTGTAAAGAAAAGCTAAAAACTAGTTTTCCTATTTTTTAGGAAATCTATTTAATGTAAAATCTTAAATGGAGAAAAAATTGGTTTTTGAAAAACAAAATCCAAAAACTATAGTAGAATCTACTTGTCATTCAAGGCCTTTGCATTCCTTTTCCAAGATTGTAGGGCTTATGTTTTGGGATTTCAGTTATCTTAACCATTGTATTTTTTTAAAAAATGCTATTGTCCGATTAAACACAATCTTAAAAAGTACAAAAAAAAAAAAAAAGAGAAAACAAAAGATATTGACAAAGGTTATATATATGCATGTTAATGATACTTAAATGTTATATATATGTACCATTAATGATATCGACAAAAGATATCGACAAAGGTTATATATATATGCATGTTAATG
The DNA here is from genome assembly GCF_000633955.1 of Camelina sativa. Classification (NCBI taxonomy): domain Eukaryota; kingdom Viridiplantae; phylum Streptophyta; class Magnoliopsida; order Brassicales; family Brassicaceae; genus Camelina; species Camelina sativa. Next base: position 5,278,344 of record NC_025700.1, read on the forward strand.
ATATCTAAATTACACATTTATATACATAGTTTTAACTTTTTAACAATAACTATTTCAATTCACAAAGGTTATATATATGCATGTTAAAGCTATTGTTAAAAAGTTAAAACTATGTATATAAATGTGTAATTTAGAAATGAACATGGAACCCCTCTTACACATTTGTTGGGATGTTTTGTCCATACCTCCTTGCCTTTGGAATCTCCCTCATCTTTCATCATACGGCCCTCCCTAATTTCTCTCTCTTCAAATCAGTCACCTCTCTTCTCTCCGCCTAAATTAAGAAATTACTACTTATATGAAACCCAAATCTTTGAGTACTTATGTTAAACCCTAAGAAAGAAACAAAAATCAAGATTAAATTATTAATATCACTATTACTAATCAAGCAAAATCATACCTCATTAACGTGATGTGACACACACCTCAAATGTGTATACAATATACTACACACATGCATATGAAATAACTTAATTAAGAAACAGAAAAAACAAAACAAAAAAGACATAAGAAATTTTTTTTTAAAAAAAAAGAAGAAGCATATATATATGTATGGCTTGGAAGATTGCTAAAAGCAATTTTTGGGGAAAGGAAGGGTACAATGACAGAGAGTATAGAGTGCAGGAGAATCTAACTCCCAAACTTAGCAATGCTTAGGTACCTTTCTTAATTACTTCTCTCTTGCTACACTCGTTCTCTCCTTTCCCTCCAATCTATATAATAATTTTATCCTTATTCTTTTTTTTTTCCTATCTTATTATATATAAAAAATCCAAATTTAATTGCACATTTTTGCAGTAAACCATCCTTGTGTTCTCTCATAATCGACTCCTTTTGTTCATTCTCTCTCTCAACCACTCCCTCTCGTTTTTTGAGAAAACCCAAATCATATAAAACCAAAAAAAATTAAAAAAACCCTATTGAATCATCTTTTCTTGATTTCCATTTTCATCTCAGGTTTTTATATACCCACCAAAGTTATTTTGTTTTTGTTTGCACGGAGGAGTTCATAATTACTCTCTGCTAGCTTCTTCTTAGGTGGGGTTTTCAGGAAGTTTCGTAATCATGGGTTTGGAGAGACCATCATCATTGTCATCATCATTACCAACATCAGAAAACTCAAGGGCCAATAAGTTCAGTCTCTTCTATATATTCCTACTCTTCATCGTCTTCTGTGTGTCCACTACATTCATTACTCCCTCTTCGCTTTCTTCTCCATGTAAGCTCCACCAGTTCCTTTTTCTCGTTTTCATTAATATATATTATTTTTCTCCAACATAAATATCTTTAAATTTATGGTTCGTACGTATCATATAATCATTTGGGTTTACGTATATTATAATGTTGTAAAAATGCAGATATTAGGAACTCTTACTCTAAGAAACTAGGGAACTTCTATGCACAGGTTCGTAAGCTGTTTTAACCTCTTACTCTCTTGCGTGATCCAATATAGTTTTTGTTTTTGTTTTGTGGGTGCTGTTCATGAGTCAATAGTTTTGGAAGAAATAAATAAAAAACTAAAACCACATAATATTCAAAAAAAATTATCTCCTGATTCAAGCATCTTTGGAGTAAAAGATTGATGTTGAATCCTCATCATAATAGACATTAAAAATAATATAATCTTATAATGTGGGGGGTCTCTAAAAGGACTACACATACAAAAGGGGTTGTGGCTAAAATGCGCTTGAACAGTCAGCGACTGTGACGGCATGTCGAGACTGACTGAGCATGCAGATGCCATGTACTCCTTCACAGATACTCAGCCGTCCGATTCATTTTAGCGCACACGAGGACAAGGACAGTACTCAACTTTTGGTCCGTTCACCTCTCGTGGGTCCCCTAACCTTGCTTCTGTCTGTGAATTTTTTGATCTCAATCTAGTGGTAATAGTAGTAGTCATTCGCCCCCACGGCGCACGTTAACGTATGACAGCCTCTTGGAACTTCTCAATCTCTCTGCGCTTTTTTTGGTAATGTGCGTAGCGCTTTTTCCGGAGCGGTTTTCCCGCGTCTTGTCTCACAGCCCCCCCCCAAGCCCTGTCTTAATAATGTTTTTCACCTAAACCGCGAACTTTAGCAAAATCATGCGCATATTAGCAACTTTGTGCACATGTTAGCAGTATTATACTACTTGAGTTGAGTTCACCATGTTGAAAGTCTTTAAATTTAATTAAAATATGTAAAAAAATATTCTTGATTAACCATATCGTTAGGGTTTATGTTACTGTGTATTTAATTTCATCCAAAGAAATAAAATTATAAAGTAGAATATATATGTATGCGTTTGATATATATGGTTTGAGTATGTGCTCAGGAGGGTGGCAAGAGTACAGTAGTGATCAAGAACACTAGGAAAATCGGTGACCAGAGCAAGGAGGCGGAGCTACGGAGGATTCTAAGGGGATTGGGATCATCTCCACCACGGTGCTCATCCAAGTGCGGAAGATGCACGCCGTGCAGGCCTGTGCACGTACCAGTGCCTCCGGGCACGCCTGTCACCGCCGAATACTACCCTGAGGCTTGGAGATGCAAGTGTGGCAACAAGTTGTACATGCCATGATCGTAGATTATATTTATACTCACATATATACATTATATATTTATATATATGATCTATATGTAGGTTTCATGGTTATGTCTTAATTTTTGCGTCTCTACTCAAATATTAATTATTTGTTAAACATGCTTCTAAGACAACCCCTTCATGAAACTTTTGATGATTCTCCCGTCTGTACGATAATTTTTAGGTTGTAACAAATGATATAAAATGGTAAGAATAATTCATGAGCATGACATGCTATTAGTTATTGTCTTATTCAACGCACGGGCTTCCTAATATCGATCGCATACATAGGTTTATGCTCATAATATATAGACTAAATATAGATAAGCAAAAAGCCCAATAACAGTTTTCTTGGCACGTATATAATCGATCATGCATCCAAGAAAACTATAAACATCTATTTCCAAGACTCGTTGATTCCATTTACATTTTGCAACGATTTCAATGCACTCAAATAATCTAACCATATACAGTATACTAATAATATCGAAGAATGCACATACGCTTACGTATTTTCATACTTAATGCATCATGTTATACAAAAAGAAGCAGCTTATGATATCAGTCACAGCCATATATTAGTATATTACTGTTCAAGGATTTTTTTAAGTCGCATTCATTGACTGACTAATTCTTCTTTCCTATTAAAAGCAAGACTTTTATGTAAAATTTAATCGCGATGTGAGTATGGAACTGTCAACTGCCCATGAATTTTCTTCTTCTTTTATTTTAAAAATAAATAGATTATACCGACCAAAGATTTTTTTTTTTTTTTTTTGGTTCCGCTCTTAAACGGACAAAAGAATAATACTACAATAACAGAGAAATAATTAGTCAATCAGATTTAAATAATAGAGATATAATTAGTCTGCAGTCAGGTTAATGATAGAAATATATCTCAGCACCGAATTTTTCAACAGCCGGCCCACAACCCTGAACCGTCCAGCTGGAAGCCGGCGTCGACTTGTTCCACCGTTCGGATATTGACAAGTGTTACCATTAGGACACCTGCCACAGTCTCGTGGAACATGATTTGTATAAACTAAATTTTTTACCAACCAAGTCGCTATCTTCACGAGACTCACGACCTAAAAATTGAATGAAAACCACATGAGATGAGACACGCTTCTTTTTCGAAATATCGATGTGCATATTTCTAGCACAATATACAAGATTCTGAATTGTTCTAGATGTAAAAACTAAAAAGTACGAAACAAGTTACGAGAGTGTTTGGTGATAAGATCACGTGTTGCCGCGTTGGTATAGAGGAAATGAAGTAGAAACTATCGACAACACAATAATTGAGAGAGTAATAATTTGTGGGATTGGCCGCATTTGTTTATACGCATGATAAATGCAACTGGGTGTTGACTGTAGATCGATTGTACAAAAAAGTTTATAGAACGAAAATAATTAGTTTTTTTTTTTTTACCCTTTTTGATCCAAAAAAATAAAATAAATTACCATTCTATTTGCATGATTCAAGAAATTAGATAAATAAATATTAAAAAAAAAAGATTTTTAACAGTTGACTTATATATTTTTTTGAATTATTATGTAGCGTTAATATTATTTGTGCAATTAAATTATAAGTTACATTTTGCTTCATGGGACAATTTATCTTGCAATGTTTTCTACTGAAAGTGAGACATGGGATCACGTATAGTAGTAGATGTGTGTATAGACTGTATAGTAAACCTTCACATATAAAATTTGGGTTTTAAAAACTGACTTTTATTTTTTTGGGTCGGTTGCACAAAAATGAAAATATTATTTCGAAAACGAGGACCAAAATTGTATGAATGAGGTCGAATGTTGCTATTTAGAATGATCTTAATGATATCAACATTGCTGTTCAGAATGATTTGGGATGAAATTAACTTAACCTTGGTTTTCGTAAATTTAGTGGGTTTAAACTAAGTTTCATTTGCAAATGAAAGATCAAGATGATATAATTGTTGTGGATCAAGTAACGCTATTGAAGATGATCCGGTTAAGTTGCAATATTGTTGCTTAGGGTCATCTGAATGAGGTTAATTTAAGTTTGGGTTTATAAAACGTTTTAAGTTTGGCTTCTTCGTAAAATACATATAAAAATGTACAGTATATATTTTCGTAAATGAGAACCAAGCTGTAACTCTCTCATTGATATAATATTCTTTCAAAAAAATTATCCATTTAGGAAAAAATAACAAAAAGATAAAAGAGAGATTCGGTTAGACTCTGTTTTAGGCATCTTAATCCTCATCGTTAAACCTCAATCCAGCCCCATTTAAATACCTAACCACTTCCTTTTATAGTTCTTATTCCATAAAAAGTAAACAAACTTCTCCAAGAAGAAAGACTTTTTAGCATACGTGATCACATTTCAATTACGCGTATTCAAAAACTCTCCAAGCGAACATCATTTTCTCTGGCTTCTAAAACCATGCCAGAGATCGAGATCGTCCTAGGCAGCGGCGACAACAAAGCCTCCGCCGCATTATTCGGAAAATACGAGCTCGGAAAGCTTCTAGGATGCGGCGCCTTCGCCAAAGTCTTCCACGCACGAGACCGTCGAACAGGACAAAGCGTGGCTGTGAAAATCCTCAACAAGAAAAAGCTCTTAACGAATCCAGCATTAGCCAACAACATCAAACGAGAGATCTCGATCATGAGGAGACTATCTCATCCTAACATCGTTAGGCTCCACGAAGTAATGGCGACGAAGGGGAAGGTCTTCTTCGTGATGGAGTTTGTCAAAGGAGGAGAGCTTTTCAACAAAATCTCCAAACACGGACGTCTCGGAGAAGATCTAAGCCGTAGGTATTTCCAACAGCTAATCTCAGCCGTTGGTTACTGCCACGCTCGCGGTGTTTACCACCGCGATCTCAAACCGGAGAATCTCTTGATCGATGAAAACGGAAATTTAAAAGTTTCCGATTTCGGTCTCAGCGCTTTAACAGATCAGATCAGACCCGACGGGTTGTTACACACGTTGTGTGGTACTCCGGCGTACGTGGCGCCGGAGATTTTATCAAAGAAAGGTTACGAAGGTGCTAAAGTCGATGTATGGTCCTGTGGAATCATCTTGTTCGTTCTCGCCGCCGGTTTTTTACCGTTCAACGATCCAAATCTGATGAATATGTATAAGAAGATTTACAAAGGTGAGTATCGTTGTCCTCGATGGATGTCGCCGGATCTGAAACGATTCGTTTCTCGTCTTCTCGAGATCAATCCGGAGAAGAGGATCACCATCGATGAGATTTTGGTTGATCCTTGGTTTGTTAAAGGAGGACTGAAACAGATCAAGTTCCACGACGAGATCGAGAAAGATCGGAAGATTGAATTGGAAGGTGTGAAGAGTTTAAACGCGTTTGATTTGATTTCGTACTCGTCGGGGTTAGATCTGTCGGGGTTGTTCGACGGTTGTAGTAGCAGCGGCGGTGATTCGATTGGGGAGTCGGAGAGGTTTTTATCGGAGAAGACGCCGGAGATGTTGGCGGAGGAGGTTGAGGTGTTCGCGAAGGAGGAGAAGCTGAGGATGAAGAAGAAAGGGGATGAAGAGTGTGGGTTTGAGATGGAAGGGCAGAATGGGAAATTTGTTATTGGGATTTGTGTTTCGCGGTTGAATGATTTGCTTGTGGTTGTGGAGGCGCGGCGGAGAGGTGGTGATGCTGATTGTTACAAGGAGTTGTGGAATGATAAACTCAGGGCTCGACTTATTCGCGTTTGCGATCAGACGCCGCCAAACGCAGCTATTTAAAAACAAAAAAAAACGCCGTTCTTTTGAGATTTTAAAACGCCTAATTGCTGTTGTTGGATTTGGCCGGGTTGATTTGCGTTCTTGTTACGTTTTTAGAATCATTACGGCAGAAAAAAAAAAAAAAAAATCACGTATGTATTTAAATACTGTACTAAATTTTAAGTATCTATTTTGTGCTTTTTCTGAGAAAATGTATGTATTCACTATGTACCAGTACAACAAAGTATAGAACTGCATTTGTAGATACTTACTCTTTTGTATTATGTAGAAAATATTCTTCTCTATGTCTAATTTGGATTTCTAATTTTATTCACATAGTATTGGAGGGCAAAATTTAATAGGACTTTATTATCAATTTTGGATTATTGCTTGTGTGATATGGCTTCTTCAATTTAATATTGTGTAATCTATTATTGAACATTTGAAATGATTGAATATGGAGTTCCAAGTCCAGTGATGAAAAGGTATGTACATACAATACCTTGCAAAAACTTTAACAATATGCATATTGTTTTTTATGGGAAAAAAAGAAGCTATTATTGTCCACTTGATTAGGAATTTATAACTCAAAAGGAGTGAAGGTTAAGGAATCATTATCATTATTAAAGCATCATCATAAGCACCAGCCTTTCTTATTCATTTCATCATTTGTTTGGCCGATTTTGTTTTATTTTTTAAAAACACTAATTATTTAATTTGATCTCATATGATCATTGAATATCTCAAAGTACAATTTATGCCCACCTTTTGGTTTTTAGGCACGAAGAGAACCACAAATGTGGCAAAATAGGTTGTTTGGTGTAAATTAGGACAGTAGATAAAGAAAAAATGTGGTTGATGAAGTTAAATACGTCTTTTAAAATAATATCTATATTAAAATTCACAATAAATATCTTATAGTTTATAACCATTATGTGAATTCCAAGTAAAACAATAAATTACACATTTTATCGTTCTATTTTGGTTAGTCACTATGTAATTGCTCATAATTCACCGTAGGCACAATCATAAGTTTAAATGTTAGAGAGAAGAAATAATAATAAAGCAAAAGAATTGAAATTTACAATATAATAGACCTGCCATACAAAGCTACCCATGTATCCTTTAATTTTTTTTGGTTGGCCCTCAAATTTCTGGGCAAGTAACTCCTCATCCCATCGGTATTGGATGGGGAGGAATAGTGCAACATCATATTTCATGAATGATGTAAAATAATGTAGTATTAGTATATATTTCATGTTTTTTTAAGTGATTACTTAATATAGGTAACAATTATTAAATAAAAAAATTTAAGTTATGGGTAATGATATAAACATAGTAATTAATCCGTAATTACTAATTAGTATCAATTTTATTTTGAACCTGATGGGTTTTAAGGATTCAATGCAAATAAACGATGCAAGAGATAGATCGTAGTTTTCAAATTAAGCCATATCGTATAACTATTGGGCTTTAACCAAAAAGCCCATTATCATACTTCACGAGATAACGGATTTTAAAGTGTCGCCTTAGTCCAACGGTCGAATTGAAGCGAAGCGAGAGAGAGAGAGAGAGATGAGAGAGAAAAGGGGAAATCGGAAAACCCTAGATCCCGTCGGTGAGGAGGGAGTCACCGGCAAAGAAGGGAAAGGCTTCTTCGCCTGCTACCTCTTGACCTCTCTTAGCCCTCGTCACAAGGGTCAAACCTATATCGGGTACTTACACTTCTTTCTCTCAATCTCTGGGTTTCGTTTTTTTTTTTCCTTCCCCAATTCGATTTTGATGATCCGTACCACTGAAATTGAAAGATTCTGTTCGGTTATGATAGTAATCGATTTAGATCACTGATGATTGAGTCTTGTTGAATCGAATTGGTTTGATTGTGAATCGAATCGAATTAGTACTCGGATGTTACAATAATCTGGTGTATGCAGGTTTACGGTAAACCCGAAACGGAGAATAAGACAGCACAATGGAGAGATTACTAGTGGTGCTTGGAGAACAAAGAGGAAACGTCCCTGGGAAATGGTTCTTTGTATCTATGGCTTCCCCACTAACGTCTCTGCCCTTCAGGTTCTTCTTTTTTTTTTTTAACTCCCTTCAAGATCAAAGCTTCAATCTTTAGATAATTTTTTCACCAATCTTGGCAAAAGATGTTGCTTTTACTTCACTTATGGCCTCTCGTTTATGTTTATCTCTTTAAATTATCAATTTGAATTGGGTTTTATAGGCTTAGTTGAAGAGATAATGATAAGTAATAGGTTATGTTTTAGTAAAGCTGATGTGGAAACCTTGTTTGCAGTTTGAATGGGCTTGGCAGCATCCGAGAGAATCAGTGGCAGTGAGAGAAGCTGCTGCTGCTTTCAAATCCTTCTCTGGGATTGCAGGCAAGATTAAGCTTGTATACACAATGCTTAATCTTCCAGCTTGGAACAGGTTAGGGAGTTTTGTTGTTGTTATTGCCATGATGCTATCTATTTACTTGTCGGATTTTTGACATAACCATCTCTCTGTTGTCTTTTGGTGACCAGTTTAAACCTGACAGTTAATTATTTCTCATCAAAGTATGCTCACCATGGTGGTCTTTCTCCAAGTTTGCCTCTACACATGAAAGTCCAAGTTTGTGGTATGGATGATCTTCCGTATTTCACAAAGCTAGACAACAGTTCTCAACCCGAAGATGATGAGAGTCCTGAGGTTAATGAGGATGATGATAGTAACCAAAGCCAGCCTGGGAATTCAGGTACAAGCTCATCTGATGACTTGTATCCGGGCGAGAATGAGAAGGAGCTTCATGAGCGGCATTTTGAGAAAGCGAAAGAACCCGTAACTGTATTCGATGATGACAGATTAGCAAATTTCAGTGGTTTTGGCTCATTAGAAGAAGAGATTCTTGAAGATGAAGTATCACATAGCACTGTAGGATCCGTTGAAGTTATGGAGAAAGAACCCGAGACTGTATTTGTTGACAGATTAGCAAATTTCACTGGTTTTGGTTTAGTTGAGATTGTTGAAGATGAAGTATCACATGGAACTGTAGGATCCACTGAATCTATGGAGAAAGATTGTTGGAGAAGAAAGAACCTTATCGCCTCGACGACCACTGAGGTTGATGTTGAGGTGATCGATCTGATGACTCCATCACCGAGCTGTAGAGCTGGGTCGTCCATGAAGAGACGAAGAGTTTCTGAGTTAATAGATTTAACTATGTCTCCTAATTTCATAGAGTTGTAGAAATAATACACAATATCTTAGTTGTGCCTTGTGTGCAAATAGTAAAAATCAACTTTCTTGTAGCTTTCTTTTATATATAATAAAAGATTTCAATCCTTTTGAATATTGAGTATCTCATTTTTAAAAGGTTTATGAGTTCCAAACTCACTATTGTTTAGTAACAATTTCACTTATTTAGTCTATACATAGTTATGAACATGTGTGTCTCTCTATGCTGGCACTTTCTAAATCGCATAATCAATGTTGTTGATTAAGAGAAAACCTGTTTTTAAGTCTCTAACTCTCCATTATTGCGTAACTCAGATTAAGATTCACCTCAAGTTTTGGTTCCCACTTCCCATAGAAGATATACTAGTTTTGGTTACACAAAGCTAGAAAACCAAAACAAACAACCGACTCTATCTACACTATTTTATACTTGTGTATAAGTTTACAAAGACTATATACAACAGTTTAAACTAGTGTACACTAATACTATGACCACATGATACATCACATGTATGAATACATTTACACTTTGAGAAAGAAAAAATCGTATTCCGATTATCGGAGAGTGTGTAATTGATGAGATCGGCAGTATCCACATGTTCTCGATCGATGTTGGTTGTTGACTTTTTATATTTGTGTTGTGAGGTATGCATGTTAATATGTTTATTATGCTAAGACGTGAGAGTACTTGACACGAGTGAACAAAAAAAAATGATAAACACGAACAAATAATTTTGTAATTACGCTCAATGATCTTACACTAGAAAATGTTTAAGCATTTAATTTTGGGTTTTTAGATGGAAACATCCTTCACATGTAGTCACATGTCCAATATTTTGCATTTCTTTCTTCTTTTTTGTAACCCTTTTCTTTCGTTTTAGATTTTTTTTTCTTTTAACAGTTTGACATAATCGCACATGAAGTAGCAACAAACACGTGAAGAGGTTGACCAAAGAAAAATAACAATGAAAAGGTTCGGGTTCTCCCATTATCTTAGCGTAATTCTTAAAAATACAAAATGAGTATGATCTTTAACACCAAAATTTAGTCTTTTTAAAAGAGTTTGTTTTTGACTGTATATTGAGTTGAATCTGACCATCTTGGTACGATTTGGATTGTTTAATCGAGATACGGACTGAATCTGATCAATTTGGTACGGTTCATCCGGATTGTAGAAACCTAGTGCTACCTCAATATGTAGTGTTGACTATTGAGTCGAGCCCAAGTACAAGGATTGGTACAACTGCGTCCATATTTTTCTTTCTTCAACTAACTTTCTTTAACCACCTACCCTAAAGGTTATATATTTTATGATGAATTGTCTTGATCGTTGGGTCTTGATCTTATTTAGAAATGTGTTTATATATCTTATGGTCAGATTCTCAACTTAAATCACTAAAATCCAAGTTATTTTATTATGGACGTCGGCCAAAAAAAAAATTTCAGTATTTGATTACTTATTGATGATAGATAAATATTAGAGTAGATAATCTTTTTTCCAAATCTCGAACATTGATAATTAATATCTTAACGTACAAGGGCAAGGCAAGTTTTTGTATATATAGATAGTCTAGACAATATATAATTAAGTATAGATCATTCTATAGTCTTTCCATTTTAAATAAAGAAAGATCATTTAATACACCCTAAATCCTTAATGACTCTCCCTTTTTAAAGAAGCTCTATTGCTTGCATTGTATCCTCTTCTTCTTCTTCTTCTTCTTCTTCTTCTTCCTTTCTTCTCTTCCTCCATTGATGCTCTCTAGAAAACAAACCTTATAATTAAGTGAATGTCCAGAGACAGGTAAAAAATTAAATCAACATATATATTTACACAAATTGTTTTAATGATCTTTTGGTTGATCAATCAACTTGGCGCGTGGTTGTGGTGAAATGAATGGAAAACAACAGGGAAGAATTTGGAGAGTACTACGAGATCGTGAAAAAGATAAAGAAAGATCCAACCTACGCAACCACGACGGATCATCATGCCGTGATGGGGATCAGGAGACACGTGGCGGCGGTGCCTCCGGGGACAACGTTGAACACCGTGACCCCATGCGCCGCTTGTAAGCTCCTTCGCCGTCGTTGCGCGGAGGAGTGTCCTTTCTCACCTTACTTCTCGCCCCACGAGCCTCACAAGTTCGCCGCTGTTCATAAAGTCTTTGGAGCTAGTAACGTTTCTAAGATGCTTCTGGTACGTACTACTTACATATATTAATTTCTACATTAATTAAGGTTTCTTAATTCTTGATTACTCTATCGATCGATATACATATTTGATATAGTTGAACGGATCTACCATTTTTTTGTTTGGCTCTTCCCAAATCTATTGAAAAGTTTGTTATATATAGTCCAGGTGGTTTACCTAATTAGCATAGGTAGATAAGTCATTATCCTTAGATGCACATACTATTGATATATATGCAATTATACGATATATAGTCTCACATTTTTCTCTAAACTTTTTTTTTGTGTCGGTCAGTTGCTGCAAAACACCATGCTACTATTACTTAATATTATTTACACATTGATTACGGATTTTTTTACATTTTGGTATATTGCTAAATACTTTTAAAAGCTTTAGCACTAGCTTGTATAATTAGAATAGAGGTGTATAATATGCACATGCATGTAATTTAATCAGGGACTAAAAGTGTTGCAGGAAGTGGGAGAGAGCCAGAGAGGAGACGCAGCGAACAGTTTAGTGTACGAAGCAAACCTCAGACTCAGAGATCCAATCTACGGCTGCATGGGAGCAATCTCAGCTCTTCAACACCACATTCAGTCTCTTCAGACCGAACTCACCACCGTCCGTACGGACATCCTCCGCTACAAATACCGAGAAGCCACCACCATCAATTCCCTCCAAAACAACAACAACAACAACTTCAACAACAATACAACAACATCTTCAGTGAGCTGTGATCATCATGCTCTCGCCTCGGCGATTCTCCTCTCACCACCACCTCCACCTCCTCCTCCTCCACGACCACCAAGGTTGCTGTCCTCTCAGCCAGCTCCACCACCTACACCACCGGGTTCTTTGCCGTCTCCGTCGATGGTGGTGTCGTCCTCTTCGTCTTCCAACTCATCAGCCACCAATTCTATGTATAATCCTCCTCCTTCTTCGGCGGCTGGATACAGCAATTCTCTGTCCAGTGATAATAATGTTCATTACTTTGATTAAAACAGAATTATGTGGTTCTTAATTCTTTTTTTATAAAAAAATTATATTCTATTTTGTTCTTAATTCTTAAATCAGACGCTAAACCTTTTTATATGTCATATGATATGATCATATATATTCTTTATTTCTTTTCCTTCTAATTAACTATTTCATATAGTTTGAACATATTAGTACAAACCATTATTTGTCAACATATGCCTGACATTAGTTTGATATGTGTAACATAGAGCAAATGTACAAACCATTATTTGGTTGAAATTTACATTTTTGATACTATTATCTTAACCAATACATATCATTGATTGAATGTTCTTGCTTTATATTTTTGACACGGGATATGATTTGCTTTCACGCTATGTGTAAGATTGCTTACATGGGTTCGTTTCCTCTATGTTAGATGAATTTTCTTAATTTTATTTAACACAAAGCATGCAAAAAAAAAAAATGTCGTTTTTATACTATACTTCTTAATTGAAGGAAAATCCAGTTGACGCATATATAAATTAATAAAAATAAAAAATAGAAAAAATCAAGAATCAACAGTTTTGGAAAGACGTAATAGAACTTTTTTTGTTTTTAAGAGAGTTGAAATTGAAACTATTGAAGAGGGAAGTAATTAAGTTATGAGCTAATTAAATTATTTAGTTAACTCAGATTTAACATTAAATGGAGGCGTTGACTACTATATAAATTTAGCAACGAGCATTCCCATATACACTACTAATTAATTTATACGAATTCAATGTGGTTTAGTTAATTAAAGGGATTAATTGATATCAATTAATTATTACTCATAGCCGAACAGAATCTATTAATATCCCTAACAGAGTTCCAGAGTTATCACATGACGCAATTACATTCATAGTAATATAGTACTACTAGTATTATCTGATTTCTTGATTACACAATGTCCCACACACAAGCTCTTAATCATAACATTAATGTTTTCTTATCTCCAGCCATGCTACAGATCATGTTTTGCTTGTTAACATACACAATGTGTTCACGGAGAATATTTTTTAAAAAAATTGTTTTGTATTTTTTCCCATATTTAGAAGTATAATATATCTATCACAGTGTAAGTAGATTTGTTTTCATTTAAATAAAAAAATTATATACATATATGGGCAATTGTCATAAATACCACTAAAATAGGTTTTTATTCCAAAAATACCACAATTTAGTTTTTTTTCCAAAAATACCATATAATTGAATTAAAGTTCTAATACTAAAAACTAATTCCTAAATTATAAATATTAAACCCTACCCCTAAAAACTATACCCTACAACTAAATGTGTCAACCCAAACCTAAAAAAAAAATTCTACATCCTTAAAAATGAATTTTTAGTGTTTGTGGTAATTTTGGAAAAAAATCTTTTATGGTATTTTTGGAAAAAAACCTTTTTAGTGGTATTTAAAGGAATTTCTCTCTCTCTCTATATATATATAATTAATGTTTTCTATGTTAAAATGAAACATTTAGAAATTTATTTGCTTGTTACAATATAACTCTTCGGTTAAACCTCTATAATCTTCTTTGTCTATTTGAGTACTAGATTTAAAATGATCAAATTGTAATTCTTCTTTTTTTTGTTTTTGATCAAAATGATCAAATTATGATTCTATATTGTAAAACTAAACTGAAATAATTTCTCAATGGAGCGAAAATTATCTTTTCAAGAACATTTAATTACTCTCTGTCTCATAATGATTGCTATTTAGAAACTTCTACACATTTTAAAAAAACAATGATTATTGAGTTTAAATGTATTTTTTTCTTTGACTAAAGAGATATTATTTAATTTTAAACCAATAACAATTCAAAATGTTAAATATTTTCAATGATTACTTCTTGAAGTTTACAAAACATCAATCTTTGTGGGACAAAAAGATATCCCAATATATCAATTTTTATGAGACAGATAGAGTATTACAGACACTCTCTCTATTTCACAAACAATGTCATTTTGACATATTTCACACAAATGAATAAAACATTGAATTATATATATATATATATGCCACATGGTTGTTTGTGGTTTAATTAGTGTGAGATTAAAGATAAAATTAAAAAATTTAGTATAAAAAATATATTAAAAATGTAAAATGATATTTTTTGTGAAACAACAAACAAATTTTTTTTAAATGACATTCTTCGTGGGTTAATTAAATTTTCATGGTCTATGGTCTAACAGCATACATGCGAAGAAATGCATTTTAATAAGCAATTTTATGAACTCTAAGCTCGTATTTTGAAGAAGGGTATTGGTAATACACGCACAGTCGTATGTCCACTTCTCAAGGATCTATTAATGGATGCAGCAAACACCACACGGCGACCAATGTCTTCTCTTCATAACAAATTAAAGAGTCGTTCAATTAAATTGCTTTCTTTATAACATCATTTCATCACGACAATTTCGAATATACGAGTGGGTCAATCCGGTCCGATTCGTTGGTTTTGATTTGGTATGTTCCTAGCTTTTCATACTTTAAGGTATTGTAATTTTTTTTGTTTTTGTTCGGTCAGCGGTTCACTGTTCAATTAAATCTCTGGGTTGTATATGATTGTAACTGTAATCTCATTGGTAATATTTTTAAGACGTTAAAAAAAAAAACCGTGTTGGTTTAGAACGAAATACGTGCCGTTTCTACGAGACCTAAACGGCGCGTAGTGCAACAAGTAACTGTTGTGTATGATACGACACGAAATAGTCGAAGCATAAATTAATTGTCACCGAACCAATTCACCGGAGAAAGAGAGAGAGAGAGATGAATACGCCGGCGCGTGGGCGCGTGCTACCGTTTTCGGAGAAGGAGAAAACGGAAGAAGAGTCCGGAACACTGGAATCGAGTCTCCTACAGCTAATCGATGACAATCGTAGATCGTCGTTACATCTCCGGGAAAAAACCGGTACGTAAAAACCGAACTCATTCCGAATCAAAATTCGAGAGAATTAGAAAAGTGAGATTCACAAATTGGAAAAAAAAAAAACAGAGAGATCGAGGAAGGAAGCGATCAGACACGCGGCGAGAACGGCGGATCTATTAGTGAAGGCGGTGAACGGAGGAGTTGAGGAGTGTTTCGTGAACGAGAAACGGATTGAGTCTGAGATTAGGAATCTGGCGGTTACGGTGGCGCGATTCGGGAAACAGACGGATCAGTGGCTTGCTGCGACTCACGCCGTTAATAGCGCCGTCAAGGTTTTCTCATCATCTCTATTTCGTCTTCTTGGTTTGTTTTTTTTTTTGGTTCAATGATAGGTCTGTGTTGGTTCGATTTTGATAGGAGATTGGAGATGTTGAGAATTGGATGAAGACTATGGAGTTTGATTGTAAGAAGATCACTGCTGCAATTCGCAATATTCATGATGATCAATAGGAGCAACTTGTTTGTGATACACTCATTCACTTTGTTGGTATTTTTGATACAGAGTTGTTCTTTTAGGCATTTGATCTTTAATAGAAGAACCACTTCTTTAGCGTTTCTCTGTTTTGAGTGTAGTGCAACAGATTGGATCAAAGAGTTTGGGACTTAATCGAATTCACTGGTTCCTTGTGAGAATATATGGCATCTACGTTTAAATTGCGGCCACCCTCTTTGTGGTGGTTAATTTCTTTATCTTTCTTTTCTCAGATTTCTACCGAGGCAACCTAACTTGTTTCTACAACTCGTTTAACTGCTCTGCTCTATAGCTTTTGTCAGTTGCACATCAGCTAAAATCACTTCATCTTGAGGTCTCGGCTAAACCACCGTAAAATGTTGGCTGTTATGTTTTGTATTGATCGATCATGAACTTGTGTTGGGAAGATCATCTCTGAGAGTTATATATCTGTCTGGCCACAGGTATATATCTCCGCGAGTTCCTTGTCTGCTTTTGTCATTTTGAGTGATTCATGAGATTCCCATTCCTTTTCTTCCTACATCTCATCTTCATGAGCTTATTATTAAGCTTGAGTAGGCTTCATCAAAGTTCTTATATATCAGACGCAGTCTAGTGTGGTTAGGCTTTTTTAACTCGTCTGACATAGTTTGTGATAACTCTATGCACCTGCATTTTTGAATGGACTCTCTTTTCGTGTTTAGGTTCAAATTTTAACAATTCAAAAACATCATCGAATTTGTTTATAACAGAAAAGTTTACAGAAGCCAATAAACAAATGGGCCTAATAACCTACTTCAACCAAAATATTTTGAATTCATCCACCAAATAGGACCATTGAACATATCTTTCAGTTTCATGTAGTATACTCAATTCGTTACAGTTCCATGTATGAGCCAAGCCACAAACTCTAGTAGTACGGGAAAGTCGCACGTTGATGCACAGAAAGTAAGAGCAATCCATGAAGGTACGAAAGTGACATGAGTTCGTTCACCTTATTTTCTGCGATGTAGCTATCCGATTAAAAGCATCTGTAAAATATGCTCAATATATTCAAATTCTTGAATCGTTTATCTTCGCATATATTATCATAATAGCTCCATTTAACGTAATAATGATGCATACTCGATGTATTGGTTATATTTCTTAGCTTTTTTTTTTAATCAACAAAGTTTTCTTCCGTCTTGATCACTTCAATGAGAAATGTCCATCATCTCGGAGCTAATGTAATTCTCACTTAATTAAACCAGTGACATGACATTCAAAATATTTGATCCTTTTCTTTCCTGAAAAGTCATCGATAAACAACTCGATCAAATGCAATAACATTTTATGATGAGAATTTCAACAAGTATTTCCAAGCTTTTGAGTCAATCATGTTCCAATGCTAATATCACAACAACTAAATATGCCATGCATTTTTTTCCAAAATTTTTCTCGAATATTATCATTTCTCTTGCAAAAATGTCTAACCACATTTAACAATGTAAAAATCATGTAAAAAAGATTATCAATATCAAAATGTTTTTTTTAACGCCTGCAAATACGACCAACTAAAGTTCATGAGCAAAAAATAAGGACATTATATTTATGCAAAACTACTTTCTCTAGCAAAAGATCTAATCTTATTCAATTCACCATTCATATTGCTCCATCATAACATTGTTCTCTTACATTTGTCAAGTTAACCCATGTTTTGAATAAAAAACATCAATAACAGCTTTCAAAGATTATTTATGAAAAAAAAACATTTTCATTATCTCTGAAATTTGTTATTGATGGTTTGTTTGTCAAATATGAGTTAATTAATATGACAAATGTAAGAGGACAAAATTACGATGGAACAAGTAACATGAAAGGTGAATTCAATAGACTTATGTCATTGGTTGTTTGCTAGGTTTAGCAATTTTACATATTATATTCATTGTTTTGCTCATCAACTTCAATGCAGTTGGAGCTTCTTTTGCAAGAAAAAATATATGACAAACGTGATGGACGGACTAAGTAGTGGTGACATTAGAACATAATTGAATCATATATATTATATCATTGAAGTTCTTGCGTAAATTCAAATTCAAGATAAAAATTATTTCCTATAGTCACCACTATCTAGTTCTAGCAAGTATTTTTCTAATAACGGTGTAAATTGTGTTGATACTTATAACTTTCTGCTAAGTATCATGTCTAAAAGACGTACTACGATCCGAAGACCTTTTGCGCCTATTTAAACTAGGTTTCAACCCAAATATATATAAATTGTAAGTTTTAAAGAAATGGGCTATGCTTACCTAAGAATCCGTGAACCTTTCAATACTCAAGCTTTCATGGCAAATGGAAAGATACGTCTCCAAACACAAGAGCTGATCGAAACATATACAAGCTTCATAGATACCTGCAGTGGAAGCATAACACTCGTGATCACATAAGTACTCTGTTTTTCTAACCAGTCATAACAAAAATACATAAACTAACAACCGTCTGTTAGTGCGGGATTTAGCACCCCCGACATACCGAACTAAACTAGAAAGACAATTTGGTTATTTAATTGGGAATCCGATTAAATACTCAATTAGGCCATTTAAGCCCAATTCGGATAGAGGAAGCCCAACCTCGAGGGTGAAGAACCGACTTCCACTTCGCCCGGCGGCCGATCTAAGAGATAAAGTAACTTTCCTTATTTCAGTTCGTCCAATAAGGAAAGTTAATAGATTATGCGATCTACGAATATGTATAAAGAGGGAGAGACTTCTCCATTGTAAGACATCTATTATTGAATACAATTACTCAGTTCTCTTCTTGTTCTTAGCAATAGAAACCCTAATTCTTCAAGATCAGTTCTCTTTTTCTCTAATATCAAAGTTTAGATCGGTTTTCTAGAGAGTTTACTTTACTGAATTTGTTTTTTCCTATAAACAAATTCATTGTGGAAATACAGTTTCTACAATTGGCGCCGTCTGTGGGGACGCAAATCGTCTCTAAAAGTTACTCTCTGAGAAAATCTCATCTGAAAAAGTTCTCTGAAAAATCTACGATAATGTCTTCACTCATCACCGAAGTCACCGGCGCGAACCGTACCACCTCCAGCACGCCCGATGTCACACGCATCGCCCCTGCTCAAGACAACGCTGCAACACAGAACGACGTATCAACTAGGCCGGTTACCGCCGTGTACGTTCGCCGCCCCGTCAACGAGTCGACGAACCTAACCGATGTCTCTTCCAAACTCCCAGTTGAGGTCAGATCTGAAGGGGAGACCAGCCAGGAAGCAGGACGAACTCGCGAGGAGACAATCAATCGCGATACAGAGCTCTCCGATGAACAACCCCCGGACAAGGAAGATGCACGCGCCACGGAGCAGCGGCTCCGCGCACAAAACAGGAACCCCCTGTTCGCACCACGCCAGCGGTCCAAAATCCACAAGTCGTCTCCATGGAAGATTTCAAGGTCCTGTTCGGCACCATGACGAAAGAGATCTACTAGATGATCTTCGACACTAACCGCAGAGTCGATGCTGTCGTGACTCAGACAACCCCATCACAAATCTCTGCCGGACAGTCACCCATACTCGACACAGACAGTCTCACTCGTCGTCTCAATTTTTCGGACTTACAGTACGAGCGGAGGAATCCTCCCCCTCAGACAACGTCGAGTATTCGACCAACAAACCCAAACTCACGTGTGCACGAGAGTTCGGCCGCCCCGGTCGCCCGCGGGATCTTGCCTCGAAATCGAAGAAATCAAGACGCAGATCAGCGGTATGAACACGCTTCTTCATCGGGCTATCAACACGGCTCCAGAAATCAACAGGATTCTCGAAGTGACTCGGCAATTCCCTTTTTCTCAACGGATCTTGCAGGCCGCCATTCCAAACGTCAAGCTGAAACTCCCAACCTATCTGGGTGACAAAGACTCCGTCCAGTTCATGACGTCCTTCATGGCAACCATGACAAAGGCACGATTCACCGAAGAACAGAGGGATGTTGGGTGTTGCCAGCTATTCGTCGATAGCCTCTCCGGTCCTGCCTTGGTGTGGTTCACAAGGCTCGAACAAAATTCAATCAATAACTTTGACCAGTTGTCTACGGCTTTTCTTAAGCATTATCGAATTCTCATCGAACGAGGCGTGACAAGCTCGGACCTCTGGGAGATGACCCAGGAACCCGACGAATCCATCGGCAGTTTCCTAGGCAGATTCAAGGAAAAGCTGACGCGCGTCACTGTCCCAGAGGATGCCGCAATGGCAGCCTTCAGAAAGGGTTTGATTCCCGGATTGCCATTACAAAAGGATCTCAACATACGGGAGCCCAAGGACCTCGATGACGCGCTACATCGAGCGTCGAGATTTGCGCTCGACGAAGACAGAGACGCCCAATTAGCTGCAAAGACGATCGGGCAACCGTCGCACCCCCTAAGGCTAAAAGCCGAGACGAGCACCACGAACCTCGCAAGCATAACGACCCCCAAGACAAAAAAAAGGGTGTCGTTCACACGATTTCCGAAGTGGAGGACCAAAACAAACAGCCATCCGACCCAAAGGAGTTGTACTGCGATTTCCATATGATCGTCGGCCACTCCACGCACGAATGCGTCTATCTAAAAAATTTTCTGTACGGAAAGTATCTTTCCGGCGAAATCGAAGCCACTTTTCAGCCGAAAAGCATCCATGGAGGCAGAGGTCGCCAAGGGGGATGGCGCGGTGGACGATCTAACGGTGGCCGTGGCGCAGGAGGAGGACGAGGCTACCACGGTCCGGCCAACGGAGTTCAACAGCCGGCCAACCAAGTGCTAGCGAACCATCAAGAGGAGATGCCCCAGGCAGACGAGCTGCCTGGTCCATCCAAGCGGCAGAGAGGGCAGAATCCCGAGTGGGCCAATTCTCCTCTCCGAGGACGAATAACCATGATACTTGGCCCACCAGAAGACTGCGCCAACTCCGTCCGCGCACTAAAGAAGAGGGCGCGTCAAATTTGCAGCCTTCAGGCAGCCCCGAGCGAACCTCCACTCTGTTCGGACCCCATATCGTTTACATCGGAAGACGCCAAGGGAATCCAACACCCCCATTCGGATCCTTTGGTCATCGAAGTCTCCATGGGCGATTTCGACGTTGAACGAGTTTTGGTCGACACGGGCAGTACCGTCAACGTAATATGCTGGCAAACGCTAGAAAAAATGGGTGTCACACCAGAACATCTGAAACCCGATTCTCGAACATTGACGGGCTATGACAAGGTTGCCAAACTTTCAATGGGCGACGTAAAGCTGCAAGTACGAGCCGGCGGATTGTCCCGGAAGTCTAAGTTCGCAGTCATCAACGCGCCTCCAGTCTACAACGTCATTTTGGGGGTACCGTGGATATACGCGATGCAGGCCGTACCATCGACCTATCACCTCTGCCTCAAGTTTCTAACCACCACAGGAATTTGCACACTTTATGGTGACCAGAGGGTAGCCCGAACTTGCTCTGTTATCGAGAAGAAGCAGAGGAAGACTGAGGACGCGTAGCAATTACAGAGTGGGGACCATTTTACCGGTTTCCACAAGCCAGAGAGAGATTGCCTTAAGTCTCCGGAGTGTCAAATCTTACAGGTGAACATTGATCCTTCCGACCCCTCACGATCTGTTGGCAACGGTGCCGAACTGGAAGACCACATAAAGACAAAGCTGATCGCTTTCCTGCAATCTCGGTCTTCCACATTTGCCTGGTCAACGGAGGACATGATCGGAATAGACCCCGATGTTATCTGCCACAAGCTCAACGTCGATCCCCCATTCAAACCAATAAGGCAGAAACGACGACGCCTGGGTCCAGATCGGGCCAAAAAAGTTCAGGATGAGGTCGAGCGGCTGCTCAAAGCTGACCAGATAATGGAGGTCCAGTACCCTGACTGGCTGGCCAATCCAGTCGTGGTCAAAAAGAAGAACGATAAATGGAGAGTATGCGTGGATTTCACCGATCTCAAAAAAGCATGCTCCAAGGATAGCTTTCCTTTGCCACACATAGACCGTCTCGTTGAAGCCACAGCCGGAAACCAACTGCTCTCGTTCATGGATGCCTTCTCAGGTTACAACTAGATCGCCATAAGTTCGACTAACCGCGAAAAAACGGCATTCATTACAGATAGGGGGACCTATTGTTATAAGGTAATGCCGTTTGGACTGAAGAACGCTGGAGCAACCTACCAACGGCTGTTCGCTAGTTTGCTTGGAAGAACAATGGAAGTCTACATTGACGATATGCTGGTCAAATCTTTGATCGGAGAGCAGCACGTCGAGCATCTCACCGAATGTTTCGACATCTTGGATCATTTCCAGATGAAACTGAATCCAACGAAGTGTACATTCGGAGTTACTTCAGGAGAATTATTGGGATATATTGTCACTGAACGGGGGATAGAAGCAAACCCTAAACAAATCAAAGCCATATTGGGACTGCCGTCGCCGACCAACAAGCGAGAAGTGCAACGCCTGACCGGCCGCATCGCAGCTTTAAATCGCTTCATTGCTCGATCAACAGATAAATGTCTCCCTTTCTACCATCTCCTCCGCGGAAATAAGGATTTTCACTGGGACGAGGAATGCGAGATCGCGTTCCGGCAATTGAAGGAGTACTTGACTTGCCACCCTATTTAGTCAAACCAAAAGACGGCGAAACACTGTACCTCTACGTCTCGGTCTCCAGTTCGGCTGTTAGCGTCGTGTTAGTTCGAGACGACCGCGGGGATCAAAAACCTATTTTCTACACGAGTAAAGCACTCAACGACGCGGAGTCACGATACCCCACGCTGGAGAAACTCGCACTTGCAGTAATCATCGCCACACGGAAGCTTCGACCCTATTTCCAGTCACATTCCGTCGTCGTGTTTACCGATCAGCCACTCCGAACTGTCCTCCATAGCCCCCTCCAATCCGGACGCATGGCGAAATGGGCAGTCGAGCTAAGTGAGTATGACATCGAATACCGCTCTCGTCCAAGCTTGAAGTCGCAAGTCCTGGCCGACTTCATCACCGAGCTATCTCCTGACCTCGATGAGCACACTCCTAAGGAAGAGCATTGGACAATGTTCGTCGATGGTTCATCGACGAATGAAGGATCCGGAGTGGGAATCATTCTCCGGTCCCCCACCGGTGAAGTTCTCGAGCAAGCATTAAAGCTCAACTTTAGAGCGTCCAATAACGAAACAGAGTACGAGGCCATCCTTGCGGGGCTTCGGTTAGCACGAGGACTCGGAGTGACACATTTGCAAGTCTTCTGTGACTCCCAACTCGTAGTCAGCCAATTCAGCGGAGAGTTCGACGCCAAAAATAAGCAAATGGGGGCGTATCGGCAGTTGGTTCGAACATTGTCCGTGGAATTCACATGTTTTTCTCTGACGAAGATCCCACAGAATGAAAATGCATCAGCCGACGCCCTCACAGCCTTGGCAAACCGCTCCGACTCTGATTTGCGGCGCACCATCCCGATCGAATGCATCAACGCTCCTAGCATCGACCCCGACAATTAGATAGCTGTAATCAACGACGATTCAGTTCTGATGGAGGTCAACGAGCCAGTAGAGGACCTGACGGACGTCACAAAGCCTCCGGACGACTGGCAAATTGAGATCAAACTCTATATCTCCAAAGGCGTCGTTCCACCAGACCGATGGGTAGCTCGACACTTAAAGGCCCAAAGTGCCAGATACATCCTCTTGGACGGAGAATTATTTCGCCGAAGCGCGTCAGGAGTGTTCCTTACTTGCGTCACTCAGGATGACGCCGAACGAATCATGATGGAGGTGCATGAAGGCGAGGGTGGTAACCATTCTGGAGGACGCGCACTCGCCCTCAAAATAAAAAGGATGGACACTATTGGCCGACCATGATGGCCGAATGCGAAGCGTTCGCGACAAAGTGCGAGGCCTGTCAACGCCACAGACCAATGCGGCACGTCCCGCCCGAACTGCTGAATACCGTGACAGCTCCATATCCTTTCATGCGCTGGGCCATGGACGTTATAGGTCCTCTGTCGGCGTCAAAATCCAAGAAATACGTCCTGGTGCTGACCGATTTCTTCACCAAATGGGTCGAAGCAGAGTCCTTCACAAGGATCCAATCCTTGGACGTAACCAATTTCATATGGAAGAACATCATATGTCGGCACGGACTTCCATACGAGATTGTCACCGATAACGGCACACAATTCACCTTGATGATCACCGGACGTTTCCTGACGAAGTGGCAAATCCGCCTCAGCACTTCGACTCCCCGATACCCGCAAGGAAATGGACAAGCTGAGGCCACTAATAAGTTGATCGTTGACGGACTAAAAAAGAGACTCGGTCGAAGGAAGGGGGCATGGGCAGACCACCTTGATGGCATATTGTGGTCCTATCGAACAACCACACGGCAGAGTACGGAACAATCCCCTTTTTCCCTCGCGTACGGTCTCGAGGCATTCGCCCCAGCCGAGGCAGGAGTCCCGACACTCCGACGTACCATGATAGTCGACAATCCCGAACTTAACAATAGGATGCTGATTGACCACAACGATCTTGCCGACGAACTGCGCGATCAAGCTCTAGTCCGAGTGCAGCACTACCAAGATGCAGCGGCTCGGTATTATAACAAGACTGTTCGTCAGCGGCGTTTCAACGAAGACGATCTGGTTCTACGGGAAGTTTTCGAAAACACCAAAGAAGTCAACGCCGGTAAACTCGGCGCTCGGTGGGTGGGTCCATACCTCGTATCCAGGGCAGTTCGCCCAGGCATCTACGAACTCGTAACCATGGCCGGAGAACGGATCAAAAACTCGTGGAACGCAACCCACTTGAAGCGTTATTACTGCTAAGTCGTCGTCACGACCCTAACTAGGTGTTTTCGGGAATCCGAACTCCATTCATCTTTCCTTTGTAATACGAACTACGGTTGGCTTGATCCTCGTTTCGGGGTACATAGGCAATTCCTTGTCTATTCAAGATTAAGTGAATGCAGCTAAGATATTAATAAAGTCTTTATTTCGAATACACATCGATCGGCAGTACGCCAAATTCCGCTGAAAGTCGTTTGGATTAATTTCCATTACACTTCGTCTAAAATCGTCATTTCAAGTACAAATAGAGAACTTCCATTGAATAATTCGGATAATACGAATGAGCAAATTCTTGATCAATCGCCATTACATGCTTTGGAGATTTGACCGATTAATAAGATAAAAAAAAGAGGGAGAAAAGAGACGCAAAGAAGAAAACCCTTCGCGACAGTTCTCTTATAAAAAAAAAATAAATAAATAAAAACCGCCCGTTTTCGGAGTTCGGCGCGGTACGAGGTCCACCATCACCGTTCATGATGGTCCTGCAGCCGAAGTGGAGGACGAGGACCAGACAGATCGTCCTCCAATGGTTCTTCCACCTCCATCTTGATTAGTTCGGCTCACCAAAACCGGCGTGCCTGCCTTAAGGCCTCAAGTCTTTCTGCTGGGACTTCGAAGCCACTAGACACCAAATCTTCCAGGATGGGCCCTCGACCATATGCCTTTCACGAAAGATTGGGCCAGTCGATTCCAAAAAATTGGCATATCGCCTCAACCTTTCCAGAGAAGCCCGGTAGGCCCAGATGTCCGTGATAAACGGATGCGCGGTATCCTCCAGGGGTTGGCAGTCGGCCTCGAGTAGGGCAGGCACATCCATGCGCGCAACCTGTTCCTGGCACGTCGCACGCGCGGCAAGCAACCGGGTCATTCGCCACTTCGCCAAGAAGAAACCTTAGCGATCATCTCGTTCAGAACCCGAACAGTCCCATCCAAGCGGTAAAACCGACAGATCTCGGCGAGACGTCTGGAGCTCCTGACATATAAGAACCCGAACAGTCCCCCCAACCTATAGCGGCGAGCTCGGTACCGTCGGAGCTCCTGGCATATAAGACTCCCCTACGCGCCAGTCATATCGACGAAGGGGACAGGTGTACGAACCAGAAACATCTCCCAGGCCCGTCTTAGCCATGCGGAACGAGAACTGCTCGCCGAAGCAGCTATTCTTTCCCAGGCCCGTCTTAGCCATGCGGATCGAGAAGTTACCATTCTTCTTTTTCTCGAAATTGTGAAAGTTGGAATGTTTCTTTCTCCTAACCCTCAACCCTATTTATATAGGGTCGTGGGAAGTAACCGCCGCTGAGTCCACCAATCACAATACCGCGAAATTTTTGCCGCATCCTGAAAATAATTCTCAAAGACCGCGTAACACTTTTAATGCAGCGCGTCTTTTAATTTCTAAAAGAAAAAAAAAATACTGAACTGGATTAAGTATTGGTATATGCCGAACTCACTCCTCGTTGACACCCTGGCCAGGTGATCAACTCGCGTAACTACGCACTATTTTTCAGGATTAAGCCGAACCCAGAGTTGTTACTTCGCACCTGACTTTCATATGTAGGGATAAGCCGGACCCAGAGTATTTATTCCGCACCCGATCTTTTAATTTAGGGATAAGCCGGACCCAGAGTATTTATTCCGCACCCGATCTTTTAATTTTGGGATAAGCTGAACCCAGAGTATTTATTTCGCACCCAAACTTTAGTTCGGACGGAATGGTTAGCCGAACCCAGAGAATAATTTTGCAGTCCGACATCCGAACTAAAGCAAAGGAGATAAGCCGAGCCCAATATCTCGCCCTCCGACCAAACGTATCCCGTTAGGGCCAAATAGCCTAATTGTTAAAGTTTGATCGATGTTTTCTACCATCGTTTGATAAAAATTGCCGGATGTAAGCCGGGAGACGTTTCGCTTCTGGTACATTTTTCAACAATGAAATAGCAAACTTTAAATACTCAAATAGCAAAATTCGCCTGCTACAATGCGGCTAAATCTTATTAAATATTCAAAAAACACATGTTAATTCCGAGCTAGTGCGCCATTCGCCGCGATCTCACAAACACTTGTCTTGAGTCGTTTTGGCATCGGCANGGCGAAACACTGTACCTCTACGTCTCGGTCTCCAGTTCGGCTGTTAGCGTCGTGTTAGTTCGAGACGACCGCGGGGATCAAAAACCTATTTTCTACACGAGTAAAGCACTCAACGATGCGGAGTCACGATACCCCACGCTGGAGAAGCTCGCGCTCGCGGTGATCATCGCCGCACGGAAACTCCGACCCTATTTCCAGTCACATTCCGTCGTCGTGTTTACCGACCAACCACTCCGAACTGTCCTCCATAGCCCCCTCCAATCCGGACGCATGGCGAAATGGGCAGTCGAGCTAAGTGAGTATGACATCAAATACCGGTCCCGTCCAAGCTTGAAGTTGCAAGTCCTGGCCGACTTCATCACCGAGTTATCTCCTGACCTCGACGATCCCACTCTTAAGGAAGAGCATTGGACGATGTTCGTTGATGGTTCGTCGACGAATGAAGGATCCGGTATGGGACTCATTCTCCGGTCCCCCACCGGTGAAGTTCTCGAGCAAGCATTAAAGCTCAACTTCAGAGCGTCAAATAACGAAACGGAGTACGAGGCCGTCCTTGCGGGGCTTCGGTTAGCACGAGGACTCGGAGTGACACATTTGCAAGTCTTCTGTGACTCCCAGCTTGTAGTCAGCCAATTCAGCGGAGAGTTCGACGCCAAAAATAAACGAATGGGGGCGTATCGGCAATTGGTCTGAACACTGTCCGGGGAATTCACATCTTTTTCTCTGACGAAGGTCCCACGTAACAAAAACGGGTCAGCCGATGCCCTCGCAGCCTTCGCAAACCGCTTTGACCCTGATTTGCGGCGCACCATCCCGATCGAATGCAACGACACTCCCAGCAACGACCCCGACAACCAGATAGCTGTAATCAACGACAAATCAGTTCCGATGGAGGTCAACGAGCCAGTAGAAGACCTGACAGACGTCACAAAGCCTCCGGACGACTGGCAAATTGAGATCATACTCTACATCTCCGACGGTGTCGTCCCACCAGACCGATGGGCAGCCCGACGCTTAAAGGCCCGAAGTGCCAGATATATCCTCTTGGACGGAGAATTATTTCGCCGAAGCGCGTCAGGAGTGTTCCTTACCTGCGTCACTCGGGACGAAGCCAAACGGATCATGATGGAGGTGCACGAAGGCGAAGGTGGCAACCATTCTGGCGGACACGCACTCGCCCTCAAAATAAAAAAGGATGGACACTATTGGCCGACCATGATGGCTGACTGCGAAGCCTTCGCGGCAAAGTGCGAAGCCTGTCAGCGCCATGGACCAATGCGGCATGTCCCGCCCAAACTGCTGAATACCGTGACAGCTCCATATCTTTTCATGCGCTGGGCCATGGACGCTATAGGACCTTTGCCGGCGTCAAAATTCAAGAAATACGTCCTGGTGCTGACCGATTTCTTCACCAAATGGGTCGAAGCAGAGTCCTTCACAAGGATCCAATCCTTGGACGTAACCAATTTTATATGGAAGAACATCATATGTCGGCACGGACTTCCATACGAGATTGTCACCGATAACGGCACGCAATTCACCTCGATGATCACCAGACGTTTCCTGGCGAAGTGGCAAATCCGCCTCAGCACTTCGACTCCCCGATACCCGCAAGGAAATGGACAAGCTGAGGCCACTAATATGTCGATCGTCGACGGACTGAAAAAGAGACTTGGTCGAAGGAAGGGGGCATGGGCAGACCACCTTGATGGCGTATTGTGGTCCTATCGAACAACCCCGCAGCGGAGTACTGGACAATCCCCTTTTTCCCTCGCGTACGGTCACGAGGCACTTGCCCCTGCCGAGGCAGGAGTGCGGACACTCCGACGTACCATAATGGTCAAAAATCCCAAACTTAACAACAGGATGCTGATTGACCACAACGATCTTGCCGAAGAGCTGCGCGATCAAGCTCTAGTCCGAGTGCAGCACTACCAAGATGCAGCGGCTCGGTATTATAACAAGACTGTTCGTCAGCGGCGTTTCAACGAAGGCGATCTGGTTCTACGGGAAGTTTTCGAAAACACCAAAGAAATCAACGCCGGTAAACTTGGCGCTCGGTGGGAGGGTCCATACCTCGTATCCAGGACAGTTCGCCCGGGCGTCTACGAACTCGTAACCATGGACAGAGAACGGATCAAAAACTCGCGGAACGCAGCTCACTTGAAGCGTTATTACTGCTAAGTCGTCGTCACGACCCTAACTAGGAGTTTTCGGGAATCCGAACTCTATTCATCTTTCCTTTGTAATACGAACTACGGTTGGCTTGATCCCCGCTTTGGGGTACGTAGGCAATTCCTTGTCTTTTCAAGATTAAGTGAATGCAACTAAGATATTAATAAAGTCTTTTCCCAGCTGGAAAACTTTTTTTTAAGACTTCGCTAAAAGTCGTTTGGATTAATTTTCATTACACTTCGTCTCAAATCATTATTACAAATAAATGGAGAACTTCCATTGCCTAATTTGGACAATTCGAATGAGCAAATTCTTGATCAATCGCCATTACATGCTTTGGAAGTTTGACCGATTGATAGGATAAAAGGATAAGGAGAAAAGAGACGCAAAGGGAAAAACCCTTCGCGACAGTTCTCTTACAAAAAAAAAAAAAAAACAAAAACAAAAACCACCCGTTTTCGGAGTTTGGCGCGGTACGAAGCCCACCATCACCATTCTGGATGGTCCTGCAGCCGAAGTGGAGGACGAGGACCAGACAGATCGTCCTATAATGATTCCTCCACCTCCATCTTGATTAGTTCGGCTCGCCAAAACTGGCGTGCCTGCCTTAAGGCCTCGAGTCTTTCCGCAGGGACTTCGAAGCCACTAGACACCAAATCTTCCAGGAAGGTGCATGGGCCCTCGACCATATGCCTTTCGCGAAAGATTGGGTCAGACGATTCCAAAAAATTGGCATATCGCCTCAATCTTTCCAGGGAAGCCCGGTAGGCCCAGATGTCCGTGATAAACGGGTGCGCGGTATCCTCCAGGGGTTGGCAGTCGGCCTCGAGTAGGGCAGGCACATCCATGCGCGCAATCTATTCCTGGCACGACGCACGCGCGGCAAGCAACCGGGTCATACGCCACTTCGCCAAGAAGAAACCTTCGGTGATTATCTCGTTCAGAACCCGAACAGTTCCATCCAAGCGGTAAAACCGACAGATCTCGGCGAGCCTAAGATGTCTCGCCGTAAGATGAGCCCCCAACCTATAGCGGCGAGCTCGGTATCGTCGGAGCTCCTAGGATATAAGAGTCGCCTCCGCGCCAGTCATATCGACGAAGGGGACGGGTGCATGAACCAAAAACGTCTCCGCCCGATCTAGGCGGAGAGATTATCCGACGCTTCAGCACGACCGGAACCACTCGCCGAAGCAGCTATTCTTTCCCGGACCTGTCTTAGCCATGCGGATCGAGTAGTTACCATTCTTCTTTTTCTCGAAATTGTGAAAATTGGAATGTTTCTTTCTCCCAACCCTCAACCCTATTTATATAGGGTTGTGGGAAGTAACCGCCGCTGAGTCCACCAATCACAATACCGCGAAATTTTTGCCGCGTCCCGAAAATAATTCTCAAAGACCGCGTAACACATTTAATGCAGCGCGTCTTTTTATTTCCACAAAAAAAAAACATTCGGTTCTAAACCCGATTTGGATTAGGTATTGGTATATACTGAACTCACTCCTCGTTGACACCCTGGCCAGGTGATCAACTCGCGTAACTACGCACTCTTTTTCAGGATTATGCCGAACCCAGAGTTGTTACTTCGCACCTGACTTTCATATGTAGGGATAAGCCGGACCCAGAGTATTTATTCCGCACCCGATCTTTTAATTTAGGGATAAGCCGGACCCAGAGTATTTATTCCGCACCCGATCTTTTAATTTTGGGATAAGCTGAACCCAGAGTATTTATTTCGCACCCAAACTTTAGTTCGGACGGAATGGTTAGCCGAACCCAGAGAATAATTTTGCAGTCCGACATCCGAACTAAAGCAAAGGAGATAAGCCGAGCCCAATATCTCGCCCTCCGACCAAACGTATCCCGTTAGGGCCAAATAGCCTAATTGTTAAAGTTTGATCGATGTTTTCTACCATCGTTTGATAAAAATTGCCGGATGTAAGCCGGGAGACGTTTCGCTTCTGGTACATTTTTCAACAATGAAATAGCAAACTTTAAATACTCAAATAGCAAAATTCGCCTGCTACAATGCGGCTAAATCTTATTAAATATTCAAAAAACACATGTTAATTCCGAGCTAGTGCGCCATTCGCCGCGATCTCACAAACACTTGTCTTGAGTCGTTTTGGCATCGGCAACAACAGTTGCAGCCCGGTCTTCTCCCAATCCTCGGGGCGAGTTTCCAATGCCCTGGCCTTCTGTTCGGACTCATCCAGCAAGTCAATAGTCCTTTTCCTTTTCGACTTGAGTATGGCAATTTCAGATTCCAAAGTCCTCAGCTGGCGGTCGATCCTACCTTTTTTTATATGAAAGTACTGAAGATCCTGGCTCAATTCTTGTTGTGTGCCTTCGATATGCATACGCAAAGTCAACGACAGATTAGTTTGGAAGCGGACATTACGGGAAGTCTCGCGATAGTTACCTGACGAAAGAATGTGTCGGCTTCAGCAAGCTTGGCATCACTAGCACGCCTGTTAATATAAAATGGCTTAACGTTTCCTGGAATGAAATCACCAATCAGGATAGGATCCATGTGTATCGGCTTCCGATCTGCTTCCTTTCGGCACTCGTTGCAGTACGCAACCAGGCATGGCGGTAGGGCCGCTATCCTCTCGAATCCATTCTCGACCCAATCTTTTGGGTGGGATTCAAGCATCTCGAATTTGAGCAGCAATTCGCGTTGCGTTTGTTCGGATGCGGCGAGTCGATCGTGGTACTCGGTGTGACGGTCTTCCACCTGATGAAGAAATTCTTCCAGGTCACGCCTTTCTTCCGGTTTGACAGGGAACATCAGCATCCAAGGAGCTCGGATGTTCGGGTAGTAGGCCCTCTCCCTTTCGATAGCTTCGGCGTTCGAGAACGTCGGGACATCATTCCTGATTAGAGGGGAACATCAGCTAAGAGAGTTCGACATCGCTTTGATTGAAAGTTTTTCGAGAATTGTTTAGTTCGGAGACAACGTCGTTTGATTTATATGAATACTGGGAGGTGAAATCCTTTCCAAATTTCCATATTCTGTGCAAAATGGCAAAGGTGTAAATTCTCGAAAAAGAAGAATGTTCTTTTTCACCTAAAAGGAAAGATTCCGGCAAAAAGAGTTTCAAAAGGGTGAATGGGCCGAACAAGTCGGCAATGTTTTACAAGGGTATTTAAACCCATATTTAATAAAGTTTGGAACAAAAACAAAAAAAAAAATAAAGTTAAGCGTCCAAAGCACTGGTCAGATCGGCTTGGAAGCTCTCGGCATTGGAGCCATACGGATGGAAGACGGAGTCTGGAGCTATCGTTCCGGGATGAAGAAGTCCGTAACCGAGCTGATCCGAGGACATGACGAGGTCATTTTCATTCAGTTCGAGGACATCGATCGCTTTGATAGTTTCCTCGGCTTTGGCCTTGTTCTTATCAATCTCTGCGATTTGCTCCTCGGGAATGACGGCCCCCTTCTCGATCAGATATTGCACAGTTTCCTGCACTCTGGTAGCCTGGTTTAACAGATCTTCCAAGGGGCGAATCTTCTCTTGCTCGACTAGATAGGCCTTGATCTTATTCAATCGAGTCTGCGCTTTCTTCGATGTTCGCTCCACCTTCTCCAAACGATCCCGCCGAAGTCTTTTAACTTCAACGTCGAGTTGAATTTTCAACTCGTCGCATGCTCCCTGCAGTTTGGATTTCTCTTCTTCGAGAGTAAGCGCTCGGGAGTTCAGTTCGCCAATCCTCAGTTCGGATTTACAAATGATACCATCCTTTTCGGCGAGAAGAGCTTCGAGTTCCTTGATCCTCTCGTCTTTAGCCTCGCTGGCGAATCGGATTTGTTCCGCGCATTCCTTCACCTTTTCGAGCTCAAATCCAGACTTCTTCTCGTTCTTGACTCGCCTATCGTACAACTGAGTCAGCGTATTCATCCTGGCAGCAGTTTGTGGATTCAAAGAACATGCGTCAGTTTTGTCCGCATAAAGTTTGAACAAGTTAAAGAATATAATAAGGCAAACCATTAAGTGGGATTCGGCGACATCAAGGAACGCTTGTTTGAACTCCAGTTCGTCCACTGACGGAAGGACTCGACTGGAGATCTTCAAGGTTCGGAAGAGCTCGCTAGAAGCATCGCGATTTGTGACCAGAGGGGTATCACCGAAGTACTCGAAGGCAAACCGATCCGTTTTGTCATTCTCTCTTGCCAGACGGAATCGGTCGGCAGATTCCAGTCCGGCGTCTTCAGCCGAGCGTTTGCGGTTTGCTACTGGCTGCGGCGTCTTCTTTTTGTGCTTCCTCTTCTTCTTTTTCTATCCAGCTCCAAGCTGAGGGACATCCTCCTCATTGCTCGGAGGATCGGCAATCCCTAAAGCCAGGGAAGGGGTATCATCTTTCGCAAGATCGACTATGTCGATGTCTTCTTCAGAAGCCCGAGTAGGATCGACGACAACCCGATCCTGTACAGGATCAACGTCGGACCGGTCCTGAGGAGGATCGATATCGGCTTTGATGGCAGCCTGGGTTTCTCGGCGAACGATCTGGAGATTGTCGGATTCAACGACACGTAACCCGGCTGGCTCCGCAGTTCGTCCCAAAAAACTTGCGAAACTTGGAAATGTTGTCCTGGGTTTGCCCATCGCTGTTTCAACACGAATACGAGTAATAAATTCCCACCGACGATTGTTCCTGGATAGTAGAGCGTTCCTGACGGGATGATAGTCCGGAGCTAAACGTGTTGCGCAAAATGGACGATCTGGAAGCAAGACATGAAAAAGTTAAAACTGGTCAGCGGTGCCGAAGTCAGTTGAAATGTACTGGAAATATAAAATCTACCGGAATTTTCATTCCACACTCTCCGATGGAAACCCAACGGATTAACGAGTGAGTACTGATCGACGCGGACATAGAAGTAGTGGTTCGCCCACTTCTTGAATTTGGAAACTCTTTGACCAGCAAGGAAATTGTGCGCCGGCTTCATATTCACTTCCCAGCGATGCGGACTCTTTGATAATTTGAAATTGGAGAGTTGTTTAAAGCACTGAACTCCGATGTTAACTCCGACTTCGGCTGTTATGGTAAGGGCAGCCATAAAGTTACAAATGGCTCCGGGGACAAATTGGCAGATCGCTATCTTGCGTCTCTGGGCGTAGAGTGATATTAATGCTGGGATTGGGAATAAGAGGCGACATTCGGTAAAATAACCCTCGTACAAGCATATATACCCTTCCGGTGGGTTCCAGGGGCGCTGGTTAGCTCGAGGAATCAAAATTGTGACGTTGCTGTTAAATAGACCACATGCGTTCAGCATACGTTCACAGTTTTGATCGAACTCAAACTCTTATCGCCTCCAATTCGTCCTTCATGATCTAACAAAGGATCGATGTCTTCGATCGATATTCATAAAGGTGCAAACCGGTCTTCTTCTTGTGACAACATATCTTGAGTCAGTTCGTCACTCCCGTCTTCATGACGAACTGGTAGAGGAGTTTGTGGTGATGAAGCTCCAGCTGAGCAGCGAGTTAGAAGAGATGGGATTTTGGAGCCCGATCTACTGAATTCTCCGATCTGCGTGATGCGTCTGGAGGTGCGACGAATTAATTGTCCGTTTTCGCTTTCCGGCGAAAAAGAAGGATCTAAAGTGCCCGCCATGATGTGAGTTCGGAGAGTGCGGAAGAAAAATGGAGATAAGTAAATAAAAGGAAGAGAGTTCGGAGCAGATTACCTTTCGCTGTTGGCAGAAAATGAGAAATGACGAAGAGAGGGGGCGTACTTATAGAGTCGAATGGGCGGCAACCCCACGAAGAGTAATTATGACCTACGCGACTCTTCGATTTCCGACCTAGCAGATGTGACGCAAACGACACGTGTCATCCGAACGACTCACGGTGAAGCGACGCAGGAATCCCGGGTAACATCAAATAATTCTTTATGGTCTAGATCGGATATTCTCTTTTCCATAGTTCAAAATATTCGAATTGAATTCCAAATATTCAGAACTGGGGGGGGGACTAATTGTTGGTGCGGGATTTAGCACCCCAGACATATCGAACTAAACCAGAAAGACAATTTGGTTATTTAATTGGGAATCCGATTAAATACTCAATTAGGCCATTTAAGCCCAATTCGGATAGAGGAAGCCCAACCTCGAGGGTGAAGAACCGACTTCCACTTCGCCCGGCGGCCGATCTAAGAGATAAAGTAACTTTCCTTATTTCAGTTCGTCCAATAAGGAAAGTTAATAGATTATGCGATCTACGAATATGTATAAAGAGGGAGAGACTTCTCCATTGTAAGACATCTATTATTGAATACAATTACTCAGTTCTCTTCTTGTTCTTAGCAATAGAAACCCTAATTCTTCAAGATCAGTTCTCTTTTTCTCTAATATCAAAGTTTAGATCGGTTTTCTAGAAAGTTTACTTTACTGAATTTGTTTTCCCCCATAAACAAATTCATTGTGGAAATCCAGTTTCTACACCGTCCCAACCTTATAATACCAAGTGGACCACAATCACGATGGACCTCTGATCTCAAGAGCTTATTTTGCTGTTCAAGATCCATATGCATTATTATTCCAAAAAAAGGAAACAAAAAAAAAAGACCCAATAGACTAATTCTTACATAGATGAAGAAATACTAATACATACATATATGATATATGCATATTGCATGGCTTGCTTTGCTACATCAGGATCGTCTATCACCAGTGCACTACTTCTGAAATGTTCACTATCTTCAAAGTTTGAAAACCGAAGATGAGATGGGCTAAGGAAGCTGAGAAGAAACGAAGGTGATGAATGATGAAACGTTTGATAGACGTGAGGCGTCAGGGTTTTTATAGTTTCCCCTTGGAGAGTCACGTAGGGTTTTCAACTTTAAACAAAAAAACGTCAAAACAAGTTTCCAACGTCTTGATGTTTTTAATGTATATCTAAAACCTACCCGTTGTTTAACTCCACCAAACGGCACACAGTTTGGGAGAATAAATTCACCGGAGTTTATGTTAGCGCCGGTTCTAGAAACATAACTGGCCAAGTTTTGTTTATTTTTGTCATGGCAGTATCGTTTCTACGAAGTCCAATTCCTTCGCGGGTCTTCTGGTATCCGACCCGACTTATCCGGGTCACACCAGCTTTAGTACGATTCTCTTCCTCCGCCGCCACATTTCAGCCGTCTTCTTGTTCAAATAGCTCCGACCAAATTCTTTCCGCTAAATGGGAATCATATCGGAAGAAGAAGGTGGTTATTCGAATTGGGTACGTGGGTACTGATTACAGAGGTAAGATTTTTAGCTCCAGACTGATTTTGACTGTGAATTGAGTCATTGTTCTGTACAAAGATTGTGACTTTGTTCTCTCCATTTTCAGGTTTGCAGATTCAAAGAGACGACCCTTCTCTCAAAAGTAAGTGTTTTTGTCTTAAAGTTTGGATTTTTACACTTGATAGTGATACTTAGCATAAACCCTAAACCCTGATTCTTCTACTAGTTCCTTCAATTTCAAATTTTGTGGTTATCTTACCTTGTACATCTGTGTAAAGATTATGTTTTGATGTTCTCTAGTATGCTAAGTTAAAGCTCAAATATTTGAAAATTTGTAGCTATTGAGGGTGAGTTGGAAGTTGCTATATACAAGGCAGGTGGGATTAGAGATAGTAACTATGGTGATCTTCATAAGATTGGTTGGGCTAGAAGTAGTCGAACTGATAAAGGAGTAAGCTTTTTCTTGCTCCGTTCCATAACTAGTGGTCCTCTTTTGATGCATATATATTCACTGTGTAATGTCTTTGATTGTTGTTATTGGTAACTTGTTTTAGGTTCATTCTTTGGCAACGTCAATATCGTTGAAAATGGAGATCCCTGAGACTGCGTGGAAGGATGATCCTCAGGGCACTGTTCTTGCTAAATGCATTAGCAAACACCTTCCTGAGAATATCAGAGTTTTCAGTGTTTTACCATCAAATAGGTGAGTGAGAGAACCTTCTATAATGGTCCTGGTCTTGGTGCTATATGATTCTAGCATTTGAAAAGTTGAATAAGATTTTGAAATCATAGGGTTGCAACCTCATGCTTGCCTCATTTACAATTATAAGATTTGTGTCTTCATAGGAGGTTTGATCCCCGAAGAGAGTGTACACTTAGGAAGTATTCGTACCTTCTTCCTGTTGATATTATCGGGATCAAGAGCAGCTTTACATCCGATGAGATTGACTATCACATTACAGATTTCAACGAAATTTTAAAAGAATTTGAGGTGAGAGCTTTGCATCATTTCTTTGGTTATTAGAGACTTTAAGATTGTTACATTTTTGCCTCATTGGCATTGTTTTTTCGTGTAGGGTGAGTATCCATTCCATAACTATACACAGCGGTCACGGTACAGAAGGAAATCTGACCAAGTAATAAAACAAAGAAACGGACGTCCTCCAAGGAAACCAAAATCAGTCAAAGCATCAGAAACAGAGTTTACAGAGGAGAACCACGGAGAAATTGAAGAAGAAGAAGAAGAAGAAGAAGAAAAAGAAGTGGATGGTGAATCTGATGAACATGTCCTTCCTGATTCTGATAATGTTCAGGTGAACAGTCGCGCAAGATGGTTGTATGAGCCAGATGAGACAGATAAGCTGAGCGGTGCTCATTTCAGAAAAGTGTTTCGGTGTAGTAGTGGTAAGCTGGAGCATTCACTTGGATTTGGCTTTGTCGAGATCTCCATATGGGGTGAATCATTCATGTTACATCAGGTAATGTATATATACAAAAACATGGATTGCTTATAGTAGTGTTAACTAAAATAGTATCATTCTTAATTTTGTAATATGTTTGGAAGTTAGATACGGAAGATGATTGGGACAGCTGTGGCAGTGAAGAGAGAGCTACTTCCTAGGGACATCATACGACTATCACTAAACAAGTTCACAAGAATCGTTTTGCCTCTTGCTCCATCTGAAGTACTGATCCTTAGAGGAAACAGTTTTGAAGTGCGTAGATTGCCTGAGAGGCCAGGGGTGGAAGCAACAGATGAATGGAAAGAAGTGGAGAAGGAAATAGAGGAGTTTTACAGAGCAGTGATGGTTCCACAAGTGAGTAGATTCTTGGATTCTGAGAAATCTCCATGGAAAGAGTGGGTAGAGCATTTGGATAGGAATGATGGTTTGATAGACGAGGAATTGAAAGATGTAAGGAGAGGTTGGGAAGAGTGGAAAGCCGCAAAACCATGGATGGCTAAGAAGAAGACTGAAGATGGTGATGAAGAGGTTAGTTCTGTTTCAGTAGCTGTTCATCAAGCTGTATGAGAAAGTCTTAACATTACTCACAACTATTTTTTGTGCACCTTTGGTAGAATTTGTTCTGATTGTTATCTCATTTACATTGATAAAAAGTGTATTTTGGAAAGCATCTAAAGTTTCTTCACTTCACATTGTTTTACACACACACATTAAGGTCTCTCTGTTTCAATGCAGTGGTAAAATACTGTTTTTACATTTTACCTTTTCGAACATTTTTCAGTTTTCTTTTTTCTTTCTTTTGTAAATCGTAAAAGCAAACACAAGCTCTCTTAAGATTGTTGGTTCATTTAGAACAAGCTTTCTTATACAAATAGTGGGTACACCTTTTTGAGTGGCTTGATTAATAACTCAAGGTTGTGTATACAAGTGAAAGAAACAATTCCATAAAACGGTAAAGGCTATTTTAAAGCTAAAGAAGTCGAACACACAATACACTAGTAAATCATACGATTTGTATCCATTGCTAAATTTGGTTGTCCTAAAAATGGAGAAAGCGACCTTGTCCCTATGGCGTCATATCTGATGTCACTCACGCGTCAGAGATATATGTCTTGTTAATTTGCATCATAAAGATATCAAAATCACAATCAATTAAGTAGGGAAGTTAGCAATGAGTAAATGATGGGGTTACATGAAGACGTGTAATCATTCATTGAATGTTTTTCTTTTCTTTTGAACTTTGCTTCGTAACGCTTCTCTTAGTCACACTCTTCGTTTTGACGATGCAGCACATCTTCGTTTTGACGATGCAGCACATCTTCGTCTCAACATGTCGTCTTCAAGGATCATTAAATTGAATTTTGTTGGAATTTATTGTCTCTTTGACTCTTGGCGTTATACGATATATATTGTAGAACATTCTTTTTCCATTCATATAGAAAAAGAAAAAAAAAACAAGAAATAACTTTGTTTTTGGAACGAAAAAATTGATGATTAAAGTTTGATTAACATGATGAGAGTATCAAATATCAAATATAAGAAAATTCAGTATACAGCACCCGTTAGATACATAGATCCTCACAGGGCCATAGATGTATTAGTATTACGTACGTGTACCGTGGTCATTGTCAAGACAACAATTAATACATTTTGTAATTGATTATTTCGTAAATTATAGTGATTTAATCCTTGATCCACCCTCTTATCTGAGCATCCACAAAGTTGCCAAGGTATTTGTAAGCAGCCTCCGAGGGATGAATTGAGTCCCAAAACAAGTGATCGGAGTGATTCGGACAAGTCTTTGTAAGGGGGTTGCACATGAAGCTCATTTCCATGTATCCTGTTCCGCAACATCCTTTCTTCGTCTCCTTGAATCCTGTTTTCATTTGTACGACGATGAGTATATATTGCATAAATTAGCTAGAGTGAAATTTAGATGACTTGCGTAACAAGGAAAAAATATGGTATTATACCATATTTGGTAGGGTTTTGGATCATGTCCATCACAGGGTCGTAGACATTGGCATAAAGGAATTTGCTTCCCGGTAGAGACGCTTCGATCTCAGGCAGTTTCTTTACTAGTTTCTGATTGTATAAAACGGAGTCTTTGTTCTCTTGTTCCACACAAAATCTAAAAATGTTTCTCATTTTCGCGGTTATTTGGATTGGTAAACATCCCAGCGGCGGCAACCCTCCAACCACAATATTACGGCAACCTAAACTATAAAGCTCCTGGACATGTACACAAGAGGTAAAGATTCGAGAGTCAACACGAAAGAAATATCATCTACTGGTTTCAGACCTAGAGAATGAAAATATATGAGATTTTTACCCGGACAAAACCGTCAAGCCTCTTGAGGACAAAATCTTGGTAACCATAGATAGTAGGATACTCAAGACGCCTCGTGGGGATATCATAAAAGTTCAAGATGAAATCGTTAGGCCCTGCACTAATGACCACTAAAGCGTTGTTAATGATCTCCATTGCTTTCTTGTCTCCTACGATACCTTTGAGGCGAGCAATGTAATTCTTGAACATGCTTGGTTGTTGTGAGACCGGGATTGCTTGACTAGAGAGTGAGGTCCGGTCATCGTAGCCCGCACCGGCTGACGCAAAACAGACTCCAGTGACAATGTCTTGGTCAGAAATGTTTGGTTGTAGAAACGGAGGAACAAACTCTTTGATGTTGAGTTTGGAGGAAATGACGTCTGAGATAAGTTTTCCGTTAGAAAATCTTCCGCTAGCTTCATGGCCAGGGAGATCAACACCGTAAGGGAGATGCTTAGCCTTGAAAACGGTTCGTAAATGGTAGTTGTTGTTGCCTGTATCTGCGGTTGAGTCACCGAAGATTAGAATCGCTGGGAAAAGCGGCTGCGTTGTGACATTTGCAGCCGCATTGCAAGACACGATAAGTGTTCCAACGAAGAGACCAAACACTATAGTTTTGGATGTAGACATTGTGAATTTTTTTTTGTTGATTTGTTGATTTTACTTTGTTGAATTTGAAATGTGTTTGGTTAGTAATTTATAAGGGAATGAGCTTTGACCTCTGTAGGACTGAGTTAGTTTTTGAACCATGCTGTTTCTCTTATTTTGTAAGTTTGTTTTTCTTGAGACTGAAAAAGAAAAGATAAAAAGAAAACAGTATCTAATTAAAGATATAACTAGTATGGTCAAAAACAGAAGAACTTTAAACTAAATTGGTCAAAAAGTAAAAAACAATTTGTTGGTCGGTGTAATTAAAAATACAAAATCTTATGCAACAATGTACTATTATTTAAACTAATGAATGTATTAAATATTAACTTAATTAACTATAATTTTTGTACAAAAAATTGGGAAATTAAAACAAATACATTTCTTCTAATATGGGCCATAAACTTCCTTTGAGTCGAAAGTACGGAGACATGATTGCAAATGGCTATCCATCTTATAAATTGGCCAAAATTTTTGACATTGCTATTTGAGTTTCTTTTTATTTATTTTTTGAGATTATGCGATATTAAATTTATTATTGATAAAAAAAAAATGTTATATACACAAAATATGAAGAAACCGGACAACTAGCAGAATTTGAAGCAACAAGCATGTTGTTACATATTATTAATGAAGGAGGTTGATCAAACTTGGCTCAACCGTGCGAGAACCATAGTTGGAGAAGATCTCCAAGGTTCGAGTTAAAGTTCCAACACCGACAAAATATGAACAAAGATTCAATTCAGATAGATTCAAAACCGACAAATACACAGATCTCTAGTGATATGTTTACGGCGGTTTACGAAAAAACAATACCGAAAAATATACTTCTCGATAAAAATAGTCGTGCCCATGATTATGATCTACTAATATACAAGAAGAGATGTTACAAAATATTGACAAAAGAATGTTTATGTAACAAAAATATGTTTACATAATGTTGACAAAAGAATGTTAATGTAATACCCACTAGTACCAAGACTCAAGATGCTACATGCTAGTAGTCATGTTAAAGACCGTATGCAATTTGGTTAATTTTTTTATTAGGTACTCTGAGTTTATAGACTATGTAAATTAACATACAAACATCAGATAGCTTGTTTAAAAGCATGAGTGTAAATTGGAGAGGCCACCTCAGTGGCCACGTATGGTATCATCTATTGTAAGTTGTTTCGTACTTAACCATTGATCATGACAACAAATTTTAAAGAATGATACATTTCTATCTCCAAGTTATTTACACCTGGTTGTATACAATCACATCTTAAAAAATTTAAAAGCTGGTTTATTTTATTTTCCTTTCATCTTGCTCATATTAAAATCCATACAATTTAGATACCTAGGTATCGTGTTATTATCATATTATTATCATGTTAAAATGATAAAATCTATGTCGAGCTTCACACCTGGATTTTAGCATACGATAGAAAAAAACAACTATTCATATGTCGTGTTATTATCATGTTAAAATCTTATGCCAACTCGAAATTGCAGCTACATATCACATATATATATATATGTGTGTAGCAAAGTCAGTACTAATTTTTTTTTATCACATAGTACAACTTACACTGTTACACATTC
Organism: Camelina sativa; assembly: GCF_000633955.1. Taxonomy (NCBI): domain Eukaryota; kingdom Viridiplantae; phylum Streptophyta; class Magnoliopsida; order Brassicales; family Brassicaceae; genus Camelina; species Camelina sativa. The sequence continues at coordinate 5,320,792 of NC_025700.1, forward strand.
TTGAACATGAGTTCTAACTCGGTAACAAAAATATAGTGCAAATATGCTAAAGTATACATGTCCCATTTAGTTACACTACTTAGTGTGAATCTAAAATAAAATTCCTGTAAAAAGTCTCCATTAATTGCCAAAGTTTTATGGCGGCATACATTATGTATAGGTATGAAGCTCAAATCTTAAATTCTGCGTAATACATTGCATGTCTTGATCTCGACCATATATATTGGTTAAGATCTCTTCTGTGGGTGAGAACGTTCACGTCGTCTCTCTCTCTCTCACTCGCAATAACTTACACCAAATTATCTAGACGACATCATAGAGTAATACAAATAATTCGATTTAGGTGAGAGTATATTGATTATTGATAGGGTCCCCAATAAAATTACTTAAAATAAGAGCCGCATGATCTCGATTTCTTGGACCCACGTTCGAACCAACAAGAACACCAACTACGTACCAACAGAATATTATGTTTGCATATATTAATTAGGCTCACCCAAAATTTCTTCAAGTCCTTTTTGTCCACTAATAATCAAACATAGTCGTTTAAAATTCTTCAGCATTCATAAATGATCTAGCACTAATTCAGCAACAATGATAATAAAGGATCATTCTTTTATGTTTTTGTTAAAATAAAGGATCTTTATAAAAATTCGATTTCAGTATACATCACTTTGTTTCTCTCTATCTAATTTTTTACATCCTTACTCATATACAAAAAAACCTGAGTATCGGTTACTCTTAAACCGGTTTATATCGGTTAAATACAAAATTATGGATTTTACCAAAACATATTGCTTAGCCTGCTAACGTCGGAAAACGCTACGTTTTGCCATAAAATAACTTCTTGTTCTACTCCATCTTCTTCTTCTACGGCTTGTGTGAATAGAACTTGCGGTTGCGTGCATACAAAATGGCGGCGAGGACGGCGGCCATCGAACAGAGCATTCCCCAATATACCAAAGTGGTATGAAAGCAATGCATCCCAAAACACTTGCCGTCATCTCCGTAGAGAGCGGCTCCGTCGCGGTAAATTTTAGCGGCTAACGTACCGAAAGCAAAAGATCCGATGGGAATGCTTCCAACAACAATATTGTGGTTAACTCCAAAATGCTTCGTCCCAAAAAGCTCTGCGGTCATTGTGACGGATAGTGAAGTCAAGGCTCCGGAAAAGACTCCGATCACCGCCGTGCTGATGAAGAGAGAGATGTCTGAGTCGACCAAGAGGAGGAGAAACGAAGCTACCATGGCTACCAATGAAACCGCCATAGAGACCGGACTTGATGGCATGTATTTGCTCCTGTAATGAATAAAAACAAATAAAGATTAATAATTAGCATTCGGACAAAAACGAAAAAAAAGAAATAAATATTAGAATAAGCAAAAAAAATCTCGAGAAATTAAGGGATTGATTATAAAGAAAGTGTCGATTTTTCGAAGGTTATTCGATGAATGAGACCGACGAACACGTTAGATGCAAGGAATGCAACATTTGTTATAATTGTACGTGCTAGGTCAACGTAGTTTGTATTATTAAGTAATTGATTTAAGTTTTATAATAAGTAGTATCTTGCTAATTAATCGAAATTCAAAAGGGTAAAAGGGTTTAAGTGATTTTTACCTAGAGAAGAAGTAGTCGAGTAACGAAGGAAGCAAGCGGCCAAAAAATCCAAACGACGACGCGAGAGCAACCAAGGAACTAGTTGCGGTGCAGCCGCGAGACTCAGCGATCTGACCAAGATTGTTCATAAAAACTAGCCCCACCGTTGGACCGAATAAATAAAGTCCAAAATATATCCAAAAGTCCTGTTTCTTCCATAGTTGTGTCCACTCGACCTCTTCTTTAACTCCAACTATTGCCTTCTCGAATTCTTCTTCTTCTTTCGTGCGATCTTCTTCTTCTACAAATTCGAATTTGTCGGGAGCTTCAAGATCGTGCACCTTTTGTTGTGTTTTCCTAGAGGACACAAGCTCTTTGAACCAAACTCCAATTGGTATACCGATAGGAGAAAAAAGAAACAGAGCAATGCCGACGAGTACTAAAACCGTAGGAGCTGAGAGAAGACTCGTAGCCACCGCGTAGATCCCCGTGGCTATAGTCAAGACGAACAAAACGATGAACCCTACTTTAACATCTTTAGTAGAAGACGTCGTCTTGTCTCCTCCGTGTCTCATCAGCATAGGAGCCGTCACGAAACAAGCGACCAATGGAACAAGAGAGTTGAGCAAGAGATAACCCGAAGCTGCTTCGCGTGGAGACGAGTTGGAAAACGAGTTGACCATGTCGGTGTATATCTTCCCGCTCAAACCTTGAAAACTCGCCGTGATCCCCACGGCGACTTGACGGTTCATCGGAAAGCTATTGATCGCCACGATGTAACAAGCCGTGTTGATCCAACAGATACTGTTCCCGGCCAAGAAACTAAGACACCAGATCTGTGGGAACGACAATGTAAACATCTTTTTGGCGATGGAGAGATACTGGAGACCGTAGCCGGCAAAACCTAGTGACCCTCCGACGAGAAGGACAAGAGGGAGAGGAAGATAAACGGCGGCGATCCCGGAGATGAAACCGAGTACTTTCCCGGCGTCGGAGGCGAACGAGAGATAGTTTAGCTTAAACTGAGAGATGGAGAGAAACTCTTTAAGCTGTGAAGAGTAAGCTGGGAAACTCAAGTTAGTGCCATTGAAAGATTGAAGCCAGAGGACAGCGACGAGGCTTAACCATGGGAGAACGTTCGGAGACATTGTTTCTTGAGTGTGATATTAGAAAAGAAAAAAAGAATAAGAGATTGTGAAATAAATTGAGCAATATTGGTTGAGGAGGGGGGAGGATTTGTATTTATAACAAAGAGAATATATTACGATTTTATAATCCTAATAGGATTTGATTGTTGTGGTAATGAGAAGGAAGATGTGGTTAGTTTAGTAATACAAGAAAAGGAAAGAGGAGGTTGGGTTTTTTTATTATACGTTTAATTTAATGCTGATGTTGCCTTTTTACAAAAACAAATTTTTGTATTTTTACTTGTGTTATTATCTACTTTGCAAAATAAATAATAAGAAATTAAAATAAATCTTAAAATAGATTCGTAAAAAGAAAAGAAAAAACTACCTCTACAAAAGAGGAAATTCATGCCTCAATATACACAAATTCTTCATTTACCTATATTACCTTGGAGTTTGGATTAAGTTTAGATATTCTTCCCTAACAATGCAATTTTTTTTTGGTAATTTATGTTTTACAGGTTTAAATATTTATTTTAGTCGGCAATAGATTTTTATATATAATATTACGTAAGAAATATATGAATTTTCATATAAAGAACATTGAACTGTTATTGAACATCAATATATACATATATCAATGTATGAGGACATTCATGCCTCAGTATATATATATATATATATATAGTTTTAACATGATGTGATTTCCTTTACTTAGCAAAAAAACGTTTTTGTCTTTACAGTTCTTAATTCTAATGTTAATTGATTAATTGATAAACTAAATTTATGCTATTTAATTTGAGTAAATTTTAGATATATTTGATTAATTAATTACATTTTTTTAATAGGTTTAATGATTACAAAGATTTTTTTTTATCAACGACTACAAAAGTTGTTATACTTGGTTTATTATATAGAGTTATATTTTAAAAAAATTTGGATCATTAGAAAATGAACAATTTTCAGTATTTTTTTTATTACTTCTGTTTTCAAGAAATCGATTTTAATTTTTCGAGTTTTTTTTTCTGTGGTTTGAACAAATTAAATTCCAGTTATATATTTATTTTTCATATTTAATAGTACAATTTAACATTTGATATTTTGAAGTAACTAATTTTGGTTAGTTAAGGATTTTTCTTTTCAAATATGTATGACAATTACTTTTGTGAATCATTAGTGACTATTTAAAAACAAATCGATAAGGAGGATTTGATCTTAAGCTAATTGGATAATGTCATTTAAGTTGTTTACATTGAAAATTTTGGCTATAAACATTTCGTTGTAAAACACATGAAACATAAGTTTAACTTTGCAAACAATAGGGAAAAATAATACAAGAGTCAGGGAAGTAATGAGGATAAAAAGCTTGTAATTCGTCTTGTCTTAAACTTCGTCACAAATGTTTCATATCCTGGAAACTCGGACCACCGCTAGAATCCGCCGCAGAGTTTTTTGGTGCCATAAGTCTCTTTTCTAGGCTTTTCTCCATCACTTGGTTTTCGCTTTCTATCTCTCTCACCTGTCTCTCTCGCCTAATCAAATCGAAATATTTTTGTTTTCAATCACAAAATTTACACTTGAATTCGATTAAAAAGTTTATTAATTAACACAAAGGGGGCGTTCCATTTTTTTTTGTTTTTTTTTTTTCAACCACATGTAATACACATTTCACTTAATTATCATTAAACTATTAAAAGAACAATACATCAAATTTTCTAAGGGGCGTGTATTCAATTAGTGATTTTAGAGGATTTTAGGTCTTTATTATTCAACCTGAGATTTTAAAATTTATTCCCAAAGCTAATGTTATTGAAACTGATATTTGTGTAAAATCTCTCACAATCCTGAACTAGATGAATCAATCAACAAATTGGTTTCAATTAATATCAGGTATTATTTTTTATAAATCTGAACTTTTATATTGATTGTATTTTTTATAATGATCTTTGATATTCTAAAATTTTTAACTTATTATTTTATTACATTTGTATAATTAAATCGTAAAAAATTAATAAAGATTGAAATTGTGGTACATCTTATTATATAAAACTTGATGTTTAAGTTACTCATTAACAAGATCGGGACACGTGTTACTTTTATCGATAAGATATTGACATATGTCAATTCTAATTTACTAAAACATTAAAAAGAACTAAAAAAAAAAAAAAAGTAAAAGCTCTAAACCTATTGTAAAAAGAAAATTTACTAACTATCAATATTTGTTTCTTCTTTCTTTTTTAATATTTTAATTTAATTATGTTGTAGTATTTTTAGATTTTAGTTATATTATTTAGTTAAATTTGATTTCTTATTAGAAATTAGTGATGATTTTAAAATATATTTTCTATTATTTTGAATTTTTTTTATATTATTTCGATTTTTTTTCTTTAGTTAAGTATATGTAAGATCAATATTTATTTTTTTCTTAATAATTTTCAATGTTGTAGTATTTTTAAATTGGGTTTTTAGTTTATATTTTATATCTCTAAATTATCTAAGACTCATATATCATCGTGCTTATAATTTTCAATTTTTATTTTTATTATGTCAAATTAACTATCTTTCAATTTCTCAAATTTTATTGGATTGGTCATAAACTCATTGCAAAAATGTAGAATTTTTTTTTTATCCACAATATTTTTGAGAAATTTTTTTTTAAAGAAATGTTTTACTGGTTATAGAAACAAATTTTAGTGGTGAAAATGAACTACGTCAAATCGAAAGTAAATGAACAAATTTTTTGAAAAATGTACTGTCCCATATCTTCTTCTATGGTTTGAAACACAAATTATATCGAATTTAAATCCGGATGTTAACACGATAACAGTAGACATCAACTTATGAATTACAACAAAACACGTATTGTATATTAAACATCAACTTTACAAAAAATAGACTAAGACCATGCATTTAAATTTTCCAAGTTCAACATTATTGGAAATACTTACAACAAAACACGTTTTGTGACCAAAAAAGTACTTGTATAGAATAAATATGGAGCTATAATTCAATTCGCTCATTTATTTGTACTTTACACAATGATAGGGTATATTCAACTACTATTTAATGAAAGTCTAACCAATTTATTAATTTGTTCGGCACAATTATTCAAATTTTTAAAAACATACAAATAAAATTCACTAATCAAAAGAAATTGGCATTATAATTACACAAGACTAGTATAATAATGTTCTTTTCATTCTCTTTTTCGTTTTGTTGGTAATGTTAATTAATGCCCTTGTTTATCGGAAACGCACAAGCATAGCAAAGGTTTTAGAATCGAAGCCGTCTCTCGCCCGTCATTGACCAACTTTTTAATTGTCACTTTGGCCTATGGTTTATACATGGGACAATATACAGTATAGTTTAAGATAATAAGATTCTCATTGCAAAAAGATTGAATATAATAGGGGGGAAAAATACGAGGAAGAATGTTATAAGACAGCAAACTTAAGAAAGAAGTCGTATCTTGTTGGTTGAAGTACAACTGTTCATTCTACATCAGATAGTTTCCAATAATTTTAGAAGACACACCAACTGATCCAGTGTTACTCCAGTTGCCAATTCGGCTTATGTTTCAATCCTTTGTATGAAGACTAGTATTTATTTAACATTGTTTGTATCGTCAAACTAAACATTTGCTAACTACCTTAATTAATTTTTAAACATAGCAATCGAAACTCGTTGGCGATATTCCGACTGATTTAAGTAAACTACTTAAAAAATGTAAAAACAAATCGCATCGCAAGCACACTTTCATTTCGATGTCTGAGTGTAGCATGGGAACCAATACAACATTTATGCCAATGGTATAAACAGCTAAAATTGAATGAGTTTGCGATATACTCTTTCTGTCCTATTGCTAAAGATTTTTTTTTTCTCAAAAGCACAAAAAATTTAGAAGTAATAATTTTTTTTTCCGTTTATATTAATTTAAACAGTAGAAGAAAATACTCCAAAAATTAAATAGTCATAACATAAATTATCAAGTTAATACAAATTGTGCATTAGCAGATAAGATCATACATTCATACTTCCTCTTTTACCATCAACGCCGAAAATCCATTTAGATCTTTCAAATTACCAGCTCCCACACACTAATAGAATATTTTTCCATTAGAACAATATTTTGAATCGAAATCGTTATAGACGGTTAAGACTTAAGAATCTGTCACACGAATAAATCTTTCATCATTCATTTGTAAACAGTTAATTTGGTGCCTATCAGTTGATCAGCTTCCCGCCAACTTTCTGCATATGTGGCAGCGATTATTAATGGAAATTTTTTGTAAATTTGTTTTCGTTTTCACATAGTTTGAAGGGTGAAATATGATTTAAAATGATGTTTGAGTTTTCCACCCATGGCATGCCATTCTAGTAAATTTTACATTTGACTAAGCTATTTGAGTAACTCTCCCATAACTAGATTGTTTGTTCATTTCTTATAATTTTATAGTACCAAAAAATAATAATTAATATCACTGATAATTTAATTTTTCTAAAATGAGGACATGATGATGTGGTAACTTAAACATGTAGTTTAAAACCTGATATACAGACTTTCCTAAACTCATCCTATTATTAGTTTGCATATTTTAGAATCTCTAAAAAAACCAATAAACTAATACTTAATTTAATAGGATTTCTGAAAAAAAAAAATTTTAAAAAAACAAACAAACACAAAGAATATAAAAGTCTTCCTTTTAACGCTGAGATATTTGCTCACTGTTTTGACAGTTTCAATTTTTTATGGTTAGGAAAAAGAAGATTTTTGATCTTTTTGTGGCTATCCATTGATGCATGTTTAACCCTAAAAAAATTATCTTGCGATCATGAGGACGAAAGAAGTAAGGTTAATTGTAATGGTATGGATTATAGTTGGGTGGAGTTCGTGCATGGGAAGGTTCGTAGTGGAGAAAAACAACCTCAGAGTGACTTCGCCAGAGTCCATCAGAGGAGTCTACGAATGCGCCCTTGGAAACTTTGGTGTCCCTCAGTATGGCGGAAGCATGTCTGGTGCGGTGCTTTATCCCAAAGCTAACCAGAAGGCTTGCAAGAACTTTGACGGTTTCGACATTTCTTTTAGATCTAGAGTCGCTGGATTGCCCACATTCGTTCTCGTTGATCGAGGAGGTCATTTTCTTTGCCTGTTTGATTATTTCATTACAATTAAAGACAAAACTTATTACACAAGAAACTCGTAAGAGGTGACTTTTGAGACAAGACACCTAACGTTGATATTGTTGTCTCAGATTGTTACTTCACTTTGAAGGCATGGAATGCACAAAGAGCAGGTGCCGCGACCATATTGGTGGCAGATAACAGGCCCGAGCAACTCATCACCATGGATGCACCAGAGGATGAGACGACAGATGCAGATTACCTACAAAATATCACAATTCCTTCAGCACTGGTGAGCAGATCTCTAGGGAGTGCCATCAAAACGGCCATAGCTCACGGTGAGCCTGTTCATATAAGTTTAGACTGGCGGAAGGCTCTTCCACACCCGAATGACCGGGTAGCCTACGAGCTATGGACCAACAGCAATGATGAATGTGGACCCAAATGTGATGCACAAATCCAGTTTCTAAAAAGGTTCAAAGGAGCTGCTCAAATTCTTGAGAAAGGAGGCTATACTCGCTTCACTCCCCACTACATCACTTGGTATTTCACTTATTATCCTCTCGTCTTATATGACTATATATATTAACATTCAACACACTGATAACATAATAATTCTAAATCCTTTATATATATATATATATATATATATAGGTATTGTCCTGAAGCATTTCTCGCAAGCAGACAATGTAAATCACAATGCATTAATGGCGGAAGGTATTGTGCTCCTGACCCTGAACAAGATTTCTCGAGAGGATACAATGGGAAAGACGTGATTGTTCAAAATTTACGCCAAGCGTGCTTCTTTAGAGTGACTAATGAAAGTGGGAAGCCTTGGCTTTGGTGGGATTATGTCACTGACTTTGCCATTCGTTGTCCCATGAAAGAGGAGAAGTACAACAAGAAATGTGCTGATCAAGTCATTCACTCTCTTGGTAACCTAAAATCATCTTGGCATATTTAATTTTACTTTTCATGTCTTGAGATCTTATTATATGTTTTTTTGGAGTAGGAGTTGATGTGAAGAAAATTGATCAGTGCATCGGAGACATTGAAGCAAATACCGAAAATCCTGTTCTTAAAGAAGAACAACATGCACAAGTTAGCTTCTTTTTTATTTATTTTTTTTTTATTAAGAAGTAAGCATTCAAACTATTAAAAGTCTAAACATTTTCATTCATTGGTATTTTTTTTTTTAGGTTGGAAAAGGCTCACGAGGAGATGTAACGATGCTACCAACCATTGTGATAAACAATAGACAATATAGAGGTTTGGAGCAAGAATAAATTTAAATGTCCCACTCAAAATGTAGTAATTAATTTATGTGTCATTGTTACAGGGAAGTTACAGAGATCGGCCGTGCTTAAGGCCCTTTGCTCAGGATTTCGTGAGACGACCGAGCCACCCAATTGTTTAACCGAAGGTTTTATTTTTTTTACTTATTGTGCATTTTCTATCTGGTTCATTACTTTTAACATCTGGATTTTGATACTTGTATGTTTTGGCAGACATAGAAACCAATGAGTGTTTACAAAATAACGGAGGGTGTTGGGAGGATAAAACAACCAACATTTCAGCTTGCAGGGTACTAAAACAATTACTCTTGTTTTCTTACAATTATCTCAATCCTTAAAATGAGTATATATTTTACTGTAATATTGTAGGACACTTTTAGAGGAAGAGTATGTCAATGTCCCATTGTTCAAGGTGTCAAGTTTCTCGGCGACGGTTACACACATTGTGAAGGTAAAAAATGTTCAACTATATATATATGCTAATTTTCTTAAATCTCAATATATAAGCTTCACATGTTTAAATATAAAAATTGTAGCTTCGGGAGCACTACGTTGTGGCATAAACAATGGAGGATGTTGGAAACAAACTCAAATGGGAAAAACATATTCAGCTTGCCGTGTAATCTTACAAATCTCTCGACTAATTATCATAATTCTGTTTTGACATTTCCTACATATAGAAACATTATTTATTATTATTATTATTATTATTATTATTTTTTTTATGTTGTTGCTAGGATGATCATTCGAAAGGATGCAAGTGTCCTCCTGGATTCAAGGGGGATGGGCTAAAAGACTGTCAAGGTACTAGTTAGATTAAACTATGGAAACACGAGAGTTTTGGAATCAAATTATGTTGACGTACGTAAATGCAGACGTGAATGAGTGTGAGGAGAAAACAGCGTGTCAATGTCGCGATTGCAAATGCAAGAACACATGGGGAAGCTATGAATGTAGCTGCAGTGGAAGCTTACTTTACATTAGAGAGCACGACATTTGCATAAGTACATATATTTAAATTTTACACATCCATCATTCATCATATTTTTGGAATAAATGAATCATCCACAAATCATTAAAATCGTGTACAGACAAAGATGCAAGAGGAGATGTAAGCTGGGGAGTGATATGGATAATATTCATGGGACTTGGTGCAGCTGCTCTAGGAGCTTATACTATTTATAAATACAGAATTCGGGTATTTTTCTATATCCCCAAACGTTATACTAATATTTTTTCATTAAAATTGGAATTATGTTATACAGTAAAATCTCTATAAATTAATAATATTAGGACCATGAAATTCTATTAATTTATAGAGGTTTTAATTTCTCAAAAATTAATAATTAATAATTTATAAATAGACTTTCCTAATTTGGTAAAAAAGTTTAAAAATAAGATTTAATCGTTATAACTAATATTTTTATAAAATCAATTAAAATGAAAATAACAATTATCATGTTTTAAAGATAGTACTAATAGATTTTTATATAGTAAAAATATAAAAAATGAACTCTAATAAAAATTAATGTGTATATATATACATATATTTAGATAATTTTATATAATTATTAATTTATATTTATTGATGAGACTATATATTTACAAAGGATTTTCAAAACAATTATTTTATTATATTATCGAATTATTTCCAAAATTATACTAGTCCCAAATTAGAACTGAATAAATTTATTAATTTATAAAGATTATTAATTTACCGAGTATTAATTTATAGATGTTTTACTATATACATATTAATTGATTGGTGTGTGTATGGCAGACATATATGGATTCAGAGATAAGAGCGATAATGGCGCAATACATGCCTCTTGATAATAATCCTAACGGTCAACCTTCTTCTCAACTTGAGTTGTAAGAACAAAAACACAAAAGTCTTCGCTCTGATCAACATCACAAACTTATATAGAGTTGCTACGCTTTGATTACAAGTCTTTATTTTTCTCTCTTTATATATCATAGATCACGCATTATAAAACCATAGTATTAGTCAAGTCCATCAGATAACATGGACCGGTTTTATAATTTTGTTGTGCTTTTGGTGTTATATTCCTTTATTAATAAAAACATCATGTACCCACAAAATTAATAGAAGTAAGCGCGTACTTCACAGTGCGTACTTAACAGTTAACAATGCATCCTATCTTGATTTACAAGTGTACATATATATATATATATATATATATATATTTATATATATAAAGTTAACTTTGCTCACTTCTCCTTCTTCCACATCACCTAATCAATTTTTTTTACATAAAAAATACCACTTTTAATATTCATTCATAGCATATTTATTACTTATAATTAATCATAGTATAAAATAAATAAATAAACAAATTAACTAAAATTAATTAAATTATAAAATAGAATAAACAATAATATAATTTTTTAGTTAATAATAAAAATAATAACTATCTAAAAATGAATTAAGTAAAATAAATGAAAATTTTAAAATAGTAAAAATAATACTGTCAATTTGTTTTAGTAATAAAGTCATTATTAAAATTATAACCAAAAAATGATTATATTCCAAACTTTATAATGGATTAATGAGTTTTAGAATGTAAGTAAGATTTTAATGCATGGTGGAGTAAAAAAACAAGTTCTGTAATTGTATTTATAAAAATCTAAACATGAAAATAAAATTGAAGTGAAACATTAGTTTCTAAGAAACATACCATAAAGATTTATTATTAAATTTTACATATAAGAAAGAAAAAATTAATTACTTAATTTAACCTAACTTAAAAGTTTTGATCTAAAACAAAGACATCGTAAAGGGCACACTTTTTTTGGAAAAATTATGAAAAAATAATCTATCTAAAAAAACATAATCAGTGGTCAAGAAATATAGAAAAATGATATATAAGCCGTTACAAAAAGTAGAATGTGATTTGTGTAGCATATCTCATAGGATATATTATCAACTAGAGTTACAATTTTATAACATGATATAAAACATATATAACAAATATAACATATATATATATATATATTATCAAATAATTTTAACCCAAAACATTGGTAAAAACAATATATTTAAAGTACATTATGTTTCTTTTTTGTGAAGACGAAGTTGGGGTTGCATCACAAAATTAACATCCGCAAATAACATATGAAATTTTAGAAAAATATTTAACTTGGATTAGTGAATAGATATTCATTGTGGGGTTTAAACGTTTCATCATTTAAGCATTCTTGACTTAGTCAGAAATTCTATTATAGCAGATGATGCATTTGGAATTCCTAATTGTAGCGACATAACACTAAAACTGTTCATAAAAATTTGTATATTCGCATTTAATGTAGAATATCGATGTTTAAATGGTCTCTATAATTAGGTCAACGATCGACATTGACGTTAGAACTTTTAAATTTATGTTTTCATGGGATTTGAATATGGAATGAACTCTTTTAAAAATAAAAGGTCAGAAGATTGTCGACAAAATTATTGCGACACTAGACAATATATTTTATATATAGATTAGTAAAATAAGTAGAATATTTATATAGATTTATCTTTTAATCTTCAAATTATATTTATATTCAATGATTCTTATTGATAAAAAATTTAACTAAAATCCAACGTAAAATCGTAAATAGATATAACAAAAAAATATTATCTTCAAAAATATATATGTTGTATATCACTGAGTAAAGTAAGTTTAGTATTTATATAAATTTATACTCAAAAGTTGGAATGATTATATTTGAGTTCAACAATTTCTATTGATAAGAAATATTTTAAATCAAAATCCCGCGTATGCGCAGGTATAAATTCTAGTATGTTGTTTTATTTGATCATTAATATTTTTTTAGTCGAACGATCCGGTGTCTTTAAACGACGCCGTTTCAAAACAAGAAACGACGACGTTTTGTTTCTTCTTCCAAATCGTCNTTTTTTTTTTTTTTTTTTTTTTGACAACACTCCCGAATCTCTCAAAATCTCTCACTGAAATCGAGTGGTGTAATCTCGAGTGATCTCTTCTCCGACAACGTCTTTAATCTCTATAGTTTCGACATCTCCGAACCCAGTTGCTTGAAATCGAAAGGTACAGTTTCTTCCCTTGTTTATTCCTTATGACAAATTGATTACTCGTCTATGGACTCAAGTAATTTGTCTTTCAGAAATCTCTAAGAAGAGGGTTCTTGATTTATGTCTACAAAATGGTCACTTTTTTACATTTCACTTGTGCTATGGTGTCCTGTGAAATAATCTTGTGGGTTTTATACTCTTTTTTGTTGTTTCCATAGTAGAGCATAGACTTTGTTTCGCCTTTTGTAGTTGAGTGGGCTATATGTGTTCAGTGTTCTTAACTTTAAACTGATTCAATGGTTTGTTTATGTGTTTCATTTTCTTTTGTTTGTTCTCTCAAGTTTCATCACTCTCTGACTTATCCAAATTGTGAATGTAAGTCAGTAACCAAAGTGATATTGTTATTGGTTTAACCTGAGTGTGTATTGTTGTTGCTCTTTGATTTTAGTTTATGGATCTCCAGACTCCTATTTAAACTAATGATATTCAGTTGTCTATATTTATTTTCTTTTAATGTTTAGAACGAACCGTTAAGTGTGCTGAGGATTTATCCAATTAGCAGCGGTTTTTCACCATGGATGCGGCCGGTGGAAGCTCTTCTAATCAAAAAAATGAGGTAGGACAGAAGCCTTTGATTGTTAGAGTTAAGAGAAAAGTGGGACAGTCTCTGCTAGATGCTTTCTGTAAGTTTCTTCTCTCTCTCTCTCATTCTCTTTGCTCTATGTGATCTGTTTGTTTCCCTTGGTCTTTGGTAGTAAATCTCTTGGATCTTTGTCTGTAGGTTTTGTGCGGACAGGGAAAAACTAATATTGTTTTGGTGTTTAGGGTTGGAGATAAATGAAAGACCACTCAAACGGCCGACTCTGGATTTATCAAAGCTATCTATTTCAAATTCAAGCAAGAGAGGTAACCCTATTATATCTCTGGATTTTTGTACTTGTATGATTATGGTTTGGACTCGCTGAAGCTTCAGTATTGTTTTATAGGTTCTTCTGTGGCAGAAGAAGTGAAACCGAAGAAGGTGCTAGTGCAGCATTTGGAGACAGTCACAGACTCTAAAACCACCACGGCTGATATTATCCACTCTTTCTTTGTGAGTGAACTTTCTTAGTCTGGTTAAACGACAAACCCCTTCACGTTATTGTTGTTGTTTGTATGTTCTTATAGTCTTTCATCATTTTGTGTTCTGCAGGAGTCTGATCTTAATGAGAAAAGTTGCGGTAAAGGGAAGTTTGAGGAGCGGAGAATTGAATTCAAGAAAGACAATGTATCTTGTTTCATTTTCTTTTAGTCCTGATTCCAGTTTCTATATCTCTTGACTGCTGCTCGAATGATGGCTTAAATTCCTTTTCTTTCTTGCCTGTAGAGAAAGGAACAACTCCTGACCAAAGCTGTACAACGGCAACAGGTACATTCTCTAACAGTTTCTCCGAGATTAACATCTTAGGAGAAGATCTAATACCACTTTTCATAGCTAACTTGAGAAGTTCTAATGTATGTTAGATTGCTGCAGGGAATGCTCGGTTTGAGCAAATATGGCGGAGTAGGAAGGGAAACAAGGAAGGTATCCATGATAAGTGTCATTTCTTTGACGTCATTCGTGTTGATGCTGAAGAAAGACTAGACAATGCACCAGAGTACGTTCTCTAGTATTAAGCTTTTGTAATTAAGATCTCAGAGTCAGAACTAGTTTAGCGGTGGTTGAAGAAACACAGTATCTTAAGGTGCAGTCTCTTCATGTAGGGTTACATCTTTGGAGGACCAGAAAATGCTTGCTAATTTCTTGCCTCTCCTTAGAGAGTGTATTCCAACAGCAGCTGAAGAGATTGAAGCTGATATACATTCTAGTCACACTGAAGAATACGTTTATGATTATTATGCTGCGAACGAAGAGATGGATATCAGCAGCGAAGATAGTTACAAGAACCAGTTTCCTATGTGCGTATTTCTTCACTTTATTCCATCTGTTTCTTGTGTCAGTCACCTGCTGATTTGGGTTGTTGGTTTTTTCTTAACAGTGTTATAGTCGAGGATGAAGAAGACTTCTGCGATGGACCTGATGAATCAGACTACGACTCTGATGATTCAAATGGTACACTTTTATCATCCATATACTTATCTCCACTCTTATTTAACTTCTTAGACATTCGTAATTCTGGTTATGTGGCATTTGTTTTTTCTATAATGAACATTGAAAACAAGTATCATTGGCATTGTTGATTCATGGTTTCACTCTGTGTTGTAGAAACCAAAAGTTAAGAAAGAAGGAATACTTAATATTTTTATTGATGTGTATTTGTGTGACTCTCAGCTGAAGATCATCCAAGGAACGATTACCCAAAAGATATCTCTGAAGACGAGGAGGATGAAGAGGATGAAGAAGAAGAAAAGAGTGAAGAAGCCTCTGATGAATCAGACGAAGAGACTTCAGAAAGACATGTGAGAAAAGTCCTTCGAGACTAACGAGTTTGATTGTAATGTAATGAATGGATGTGTATGGTCATAAAATATTAAAAGTTAGTAATACAAGTAAAACCTCTATAAATTGATAATGTTGGTACTATGGCATTTTATTAGTGATAATTTATTAATACTATTTTATAGTAAATTATCTCAATTCATACTAGAAAATAATTATTATTAATTTACAAATGTACTTTCAATTGTTAAAATTCACGCAAAATATGAACTGAGGCAATTTTATAAACAATAAGATTAGTATTTGGATGTTATAATTTTTATAGTTTCGGAACTAAAATTTTAATATATAGAACAAATATATATGTAAATCAATAAAGTTTTCTATATATTAAAATTTTAGTATAATTTTTGGATGAGTGATTTACAAGTATAACAGAAAAATTCACATATATAAATGATTTAATAACATGAATTGTCATAATTTAACAATCTATAAGATTTTCAAAATGAAAATTATGCATATTTTTTAGAAATTGAAAACTTAAAAGAATTTTTTGGTTTTTTTATGACATGTTATAGAGTATACTACAACATTATAGTTTGAAAATAACAAAGCAATTTGTTTTGGATTCTCTTGCTCATAAAAGTTGAGCTTTCATAACTGTTCTATCCTCTTAAATAACTCCAAACCAAATAACATTTTCATCTTATTCTTCAAAATATTTGTTTAATATTCTTTTTTCATAAATGTTCTATAATTCTAAATTACACAAAATTTGTTGTCTATTTTTTTTTGTAGAATATATAGGAAATCAAAAGAAAATGCTTTCTAACAATTTTAGAACATGAGTAATGTTAGAAAATATATTCTATTTTTTTATCGAATAAAGAGCAAACTATAGAAAATGTATTCTAAATTTCGTAGAAATTAGTATTCAAATTCCCTAGAACATAAATAATTTTTAAATTTTGTAGAATATGTAGAATATTTTATCAAATTTTTGTAGAACATGTACAATATATAAAATATACATTCTAAATTCAGAATGTGTATTCTAAACAGTGTAGATGATATTTTATCCATTCAAAACGGCAACAAAATAACAACATATTTTCGACATTATAAGGATTCTAATGTCTTATTCATCAGTTTTCCAAAAAAATATCTAAAATTTTCTAAAAATATTAGCTAAATCAATTGTAAAGGTTAATTGAGAAATAACTGATATTTAGTTTTAGAACGAACTGTTGCAAAACGATCTGTTGCGGTCATTTTATGTGGCAAGTACTTTCTGGTTGCGTCGCGGTTACGGAAAATCTCCGCAAACGTGGTATGAGTTGTGATACCATGTGCGGCCTTTGTGGCTGTCAGGAGGAGACGATTAATCATACTCTCTTTGAATGTCCGCCAGCTAGACAAGTTTGGGCTTTCTTGCATTTTCCGACAGGCCCGGGTTTCTTCCCCTCGGTGTCTGTTTTCACAAACATGGATTTTCTTTTTTGGCGATTTACAAATATTCCAGAACATGAATTTTTTTTCTTGGATTTTGTGGTATATCTGGAAAGTGCGCAATGATAAACTTTTTGGTAACCTCGACTCAAACCCCTGGCCATTTTGCGGTTAGCGAAAGATGACGCGAAAGCATGGGCTCTGGCTCAAGTAGAGGATATGGTATTAGCTTCGGATGCTACCACTGCGGTGGTTCACCGTAGAAATGGGGGATTAGGGGTTCCTAGGTCTTACTCGAGCTATATTTGCTTCGTAGATGGGTCTTGGAAAGCAACAAATCGTTTTGCGGGTAGAAGATGGTTTTGTACTTCGCCCTAGGGTGATGGCCCTACTATGGGTGCTGCCAATCATAGTCGTAGTCTCTCTCCTCTTCATGCCGAGATTGAAGTCCTTGTTTGGGCTATGCGCTGTATGATTGGAGCGGATAACCAATCTTTTGTTTTTCTCACCGACTGCTCCGACTTAGTGAAGATAGTGTCTTCGCCTTCTGAGTGACCAGCTTTTACGCCTTATTTGGAGGACATACAAACGGATAAAGAGGAGTTTGTTTCCTTTTCTTTGGTCTACGTCCCTCGCTCTCAAAATGATAAAGCGGATAATTTAGCGCGTCATGTTCGCACATTACCGCACTTAGTTACCTATGTGAACAATATTCTTACGCATTGGCTTGTTTGAGCCAATCTTGTATTTTGTCGTAAAATAAAAAAAATAAAAAAAAACGAATGCATAGATGGACAATAATTTTATTATTTATCATTTATTTCAAATTTCCCTTAAATTAATTTATCATTTTATTAGACTTGATATTTCAGTTTTGTGTAAAAAAAAAAAAAAATGGCGTTGAACTTAAGCAAGCAAAGGCCTAGCTTGGTCTTCTTCTTCTTCTTCTTCTTCTTCTTCGTCAACCTCTATATCGCTTCTGACTGTTATTAAACTATTACGTGAATGGCTGATTTGGAGACTCCTTATTATCATCCTGACCTTGAGGATCTCCGGCGTATACCACTCGATCTCTTCGCTTCCAAGAAGCTTCCCGGTCTTTCCTCCGGCGATCTCGGATTTGCCGATTCTTCCGAAAAACTCGTCTTCATCCTCCGCAAATCTTCTTCCTCTTTGAAATCTCTCCTTGATTCCTCCGGAGTTGCTCTTTTCTCCATCTCTCGTCTCCATGTAAGCCTCCTTAGATTCCGCAATTTTGATCCCAAAAATTTTATCGAATTTTGCAAATTCTTATAGCATCTCTACAATTTTTCATTTTTCTTCAGTTTGGGTTTAGGGTTTAGTTAGTTTGGTAACTTTGGTTAGTGTTTACAGATTAAACTTAGTACTCATATGAACTTAAAAGTTAAAACGTCTTTGTGTGTATGTGTGTTGTGGGGAATGTAGAATGGAATGTGGGAATTACATAAAGGAGATGTGGAAAAGCGTAAGGACTTGGTTTTATCGGTGAAGCGGACTTCGAAAAGATTCAGTAAGACAGAGTTAGAGGTCTCTTTTGCTGGTGAATCTTCGGAACATCTTGTTATCAAAGGTTGCCCTTTTCAGAAATCTTGTACCATTTACAACCAAGACTCCATTGTCGCGCAGGTAATAATAAATCCATTTTCCCATTTACATCAACTTGTTATCAAGTTGTTACTGCGCCGTGTGAATTCAATAGAAAAGAACATTTACATATTCCGTCATGCTTGATGATGGAATATGTATTGGATTCATTTGGTGTATTGTGGATTCTCAAAACTGTCATAAATATGTGTTTGTATTTGTGCTTGAAGTTTTTTTTCCTAAAATTTGATTATGCTCCTTTTCATTTGGGTAGCAGACGAGTTTGATGTACAAGCTGAGACAGATTTACGTAGGGAGAAGCAAGTTCCGGCTAACTATATTTCCGGGATCCATCGATCATTCTCTAGTAGTCGCAATGGTAGCCATGTTTCTTCAAGGTTGAATATGAAAATCTCCTCTATTTATATTATATTACTGCAAAGGTAAATGTGACATTGCAATAATGCATCCTTTTTGCCTTTTGTTTGATTCAATCGGCTCACACGTGAAAATGTAGATACGAGGAGTTTGCCCTTTCTCAAAGATTTCGGTATTATATACTAAAGAGTTTACCATCTATTAAACATCATATGCTCTAATCCTTATGATTAGTTTATGGTTGTTGGAAATTTCCTTTGCTTAATTAATCATCTTATTCTACCATTTTGTAGAATAGTCATCAAAAAACATATATACTTTTTTTTTTTGTCTTCAGATATAAACCATAAAACATTTATGGAACGTTTATGAAAAAAAATATATATCTAAACTAATGGAACGAATTTAACAAAGACATATAGCCTTGTTCGGAACTTGTCGCTAACAACCCGAAGCGGCACAAAATAATAGTTTCAGTGTAGTTGCTAGTTTCTTCTTTGGAAAAGGTGCTCCCCGACGACGTCAAGGCCATAGTATTCTCCATGTGATCTGACTCACAAAAGATACGAACCTGGTGTTCGTATTGATATCTTATTCCCCCCTTGAAGTTCATTTCGATTACAACTCTTCTAGTCTTGTTCTGCTTGATATCAAAATAGTCTGCCCACGTTTGATCAAAATAAGGATGAATCCACTTGGTCTCGGGCATTACCACAATCTCACCTTTACGAGTGACACCAGCGACATAATTTAGCCGAGAAGGAGTTATGGACAATGTAATCTTTGACCATTCTTGTTTCCCCATATGATCTTCCATAATCCACATCTCTGCACTAGCGTTATTTCCGTAACGTATATGTATGCATCCCAGTTTCCCTTGGTAGTTTACTGGTGTGATCGAACCCCAAAACTGATTCATCAGAGTTTCCGGCATCTGGATACGATCAAATCTCTCGAATCTAACGTCAAACGTCCCTAATACATTTTTTATTGATCTGTAATAGATACTCCCATTGATGCATACACTACGTTCTCTATCACACCTTAGAGTGACTTTGTCTTTGATGTTAATGTTTCTCCGTTGCTTCTCCTTTGGACCTCCCAATGTGAAAATTTGACAAGTATATTCCAGCTCTACATTATACATTTTAATCAAGGACAACACTTTGTATTGATTCTCAACTGGATCATACCCAAATAATCCATCAATAGAGGCCACTCCATCGCATACGACTTTGGGTAATAAAATAGGTGTGGCGTGGAAGGGTTGTATATATCGCAAACTGGTTCGAGCTTGACCAACAACAGATTAACACATTGATATATCAATATAAATGGCAATTTAACCCACATGGTATCTCATGCTCTTTGTCAGCAGATATGAATGGTTAGTGTTTTGAGGATAAGTATACGAGGAGAAATTTTAAAACGTTAAAATTTAATTCTAATATATATATATAAGAAAATTAAAGTTTTAAAAATTAAAAATATAATTATAAGAAAACTATAAATCTAAAAAAAAATAAAATGTAAAATCGTAATTCTAATATGTATCCAAACCAATTGAAATTTATAATTAAAAGTTACACGAAAATAATTATACAGTCAATTATCCTAAAAGAAAAAGATTGTAAACACTCACCTCTATAACTAAATTGTCTGATAGCAAAATATGGTTTCTTTAAATACACAAGCATTAATTAAAATTTGTTCTATTGGTAAAGATTTTTTTTGTGTGAAAAATATGAGGTGTTTTCATGAAGATGTTTCATATTGTAAAGTAAAGATACACAAAAATTATGTAAACTATCTCATATTTTCTCTAATTTTAAGGTCAGAATTTAATTATGAGGCAACGCTTTTTTCAAAAAGTTAATATGTTTATATAACTTAAAACATATGTTTACCTATTATGAATATATTCTGTTTTCATTAATTTGGGATTATTAAATTTATCTCATTATTCTTCTTCTCATTTTCAGGATTGCATAAAATTTTGACAAAAAATAATGAACTTATATGAAGTTTTGATTAATTTATGATAATCTTAGTATAATTTTATTTAAAATTATTTGGAAAAGTATTAAAATTATTTCGTATGAGATTACAGCATATAAAACATATAAATAGGGAAGAAATTATGATTTCCCTCATCACAAGACGAGTGTAGACGAAAAAGAACATATGAGTTTAAGATAATGTTAGTTTTTTAAATATGAGATAATATTAGTTTTCATTTTTTCTTTGAGAATTATTTTGTACTAATTTTTGATATTGATATAATGCACAAGTTATTTTAATATGATAACAATAAGGCTTACCTTTTTGGATTAGTGCATAGAAGTAAATTTTATTTTATTATGACGTCATATATTGTTAAACTGAATTGCGAGATGAAGTGTGTGAATTCTAAATTCAGATTTTTATATTAAAAAATATATATATCGAATTAACATTTGAAAAACTACTTAAAATTTTACATATTGTTTTTACACCCGTGTAATTAACAATATACCAAACTTTGTATATAAAATGGTATTTCATGAATCTTACTACATAAATATTGAGATCAAATCAGGTATCTATATTAATATTTTAGAAGTAAATTTTATGTTCTACCTTTTTAGTTATGGTTATTTAAATTTTTATTTACAATCTTACTCCTTAGAAAATTGCCAAAAAAAACAAAAACTTAAATACGGTAAATCGACCAAAATAAGATTATTTAGATTTTAATTAAATATTTAACAATTATCAGTACCAAAATTTCTTTCCTAATGTTATATATATATATATATATATATATGTTCATTTTACTTATAATCCACCAAATTTTATTACAAGTGTGTTTTCCACACAAAAAAATTATTACCATATAATAATAATCTAGAGATTAGGCAAATTTTAAATCAATATTGAAATAACCTATAATACACTCAAGAATATAACACATTTCTATTAAAAAAGCTTTTTCAAAAACTAACAAAACAGAAATTATAGATTAAAAATAACTAAAACAATAAAAAAATATAGATTGGTGTGTACTACAGGTTAAAAATCTAGTAGTATTTTAAAACATTAGTCAAAACATGTTATTTTGAATCAAAATGCTTCACAAGACTCTTGGTCGAATTTTGCACAATCTTATAATAAAAGTCCAATCCTACCACCACTCATCTGATTTCCGGTCGGATTCAATTCGGTCTATCCGGTCGAATTTAATCCAAAATCCGGTCCGTCCGGTACGCTCATTATCGTTGGTACAAAAATTTGGGGATCGAATCGAACAGCAAACAAGAACGGCGTCGTTCTAAAACTCAAATTCTTAAATCTTAACCCCTCTTCTTCGTCGGCTTCTCTACTCACATTCCCCAACATTAGGGCTCTCTCTCTCTAAATTTCATCAGTCTCGTGTCGTCATCGTCTTCGCGGAGCTCAAACTCGAAGATGTTAACAGCAGATATCCCACCGAATCAGTCTGTCTACATCAAAAACCTGAACGAAAAGATCAAGAAAGAAGGTAAAAGCTCTCTCTTCTATCTATCTAATTCGTAAAACTAAATCTCAAAAAACTCGTAGATGTTGAGAAACCTCAATGAGCTTCCTCTACCAATGATTCCATCTTATTTGAGCTTCTACAATGCCTTAGAGTTAGGTTTTCGTTTGATTTTAGCTGTTGTTTGGAGTGCTCGTATCGAACTTCTAGGGTTTCGGAATCGTGTATTGAATCTAATTGACGAGGTTATGAGGAAGATGTTTTTAGGCGAGGATTAGTGTTGTTTGGCTCAGGGAAGTATCAATTTTGATGTATGTAGCTAACCTGGTTTTTGTGTGTTTCCTCAGAATTGAAGAGATCTATTTACTGTTTGTTCTCTCAGTTTGGGAGGATACTTGATGTGGTTGCTTTGAAGACTCCTAAGCTCCGTGGACAAGCTTGGGTTACCTTTAGTGAAGTCACTGCTGCTAGTAATGCCGTTCGCCAGATGCAAAATTTCCCCTTCTATGATAAGCCTATGGTCAGTAACTCAGTATCCATCACTTTTTTTTTTTTTTTCTTATCTCTGAGTATATCAATCCTGTTATAATTTCCATGAAAGGATTCTTCTTGTTTGTTGTCTTAGATTGATTGAAAGTGCATAAATGGTTTTGTTTGTCTCTAAGTGGTTACTAATAATTTACAGTGCAACCTTCGACCCTTTTTATCACCAATGTAATCGTTAGTTATCTGTGTGTCTAGATTCTGTTGCTTTTTATGCTTATAGACCTTCTCAATCACATTCTCTCGTGATGCCTACTGCCAAAATGTTTGATCTGTTTAACATATACTACTTGCTAAATCTTACTTCTTTCGGGGTGTTTGTAAAGTTTTCAAATAGATAGATCTGTTCAGGTTGAGATTTATTTATCATACTTTTGATGTGATCTTTTTTGGTTGCAGCGCTTACAATACGCAAAAGCAAAGGCAGATTGTATTACTAAAGCTGAAGGAACTTTCGTTGCAAAAGATAAGAAGAGGAAGCAAGAAGAGAAAGGTTTCAAACTTTGTGTTTTCTTTTCGCGTTTTTGTTGTCTAGATGTTGGTTCAATGATAATTTATGAAATTTTCAATTGCATCTGAAGTTAACTAAACTACATTTCTTACTTTCAGTTGAAAGAAAGCGTGAAGAAACTCAACGACCAAACATGGCTAATGGCCCAAGTGCCAATAACGGAGTCCCTCCGGTAAGTGTTCTAATTCACCACCTTCTTCAGAACAATCTTCTGGTTAAATTCTATTGTACCTGGAAATAATGTTGATTATCTCTGTGTCTTGTATTGCAGCCTTCGTTCCAGCCGAGTGGGCAAGATGCGATGCCACCAAACAACTTACTCTTCATTCAAAACCTCCCGCACGAGACAACAAGCATCATGCTTAAGGTTCTCTTCGAACAGTACCCTGGATTCAAAGAGATAAGAATGACCGATGCAAAGCCAGGAATCGCCTTTGTAGAGTTTGAAGACGATGTTCAGTCTTCCATGGCTATGCAAGCACTACAAGGTTTCAAAATCAATCCCCATAATCCAATGGTCATCTCTTTTGCCAAGAAGTGATGAGTTTTGTTTTGTTTTGTTATTTTGTTTATCAGTCTTTGATGAGATGACATTACTGTACTGTACCAACCAACCTGGTGTGTATAACCAACGGTTCTATTGTTTTAACGGATTGTTCCGGTTTGGTTTAATCCATTGATAGAGACCCCTGAAACGCGGTTTCACACTTGACGATTTATCACAATTTAGGAGACGACCCATCGAAAAAAAAAGAATATCTTTACTAGTCAACCATTTTTATAAAAATGAAATTTTTAGGCCAAGTAGAAAAGGACAAGAAGAGAGAGAGACATAGAGAGATAAAACAAAAAAAAAAACCTTGCTCAATACGCCACCGTCGTCGTCTTTAACCCAATCTAAAATCTCTTTTCATCTCAGAGATCATTTCTTAAAAATAAAATAAAAAGTTTCCGTTTTTAGCGAATCCTCTGTTTCTGAAAGCTTTAAAGTTGTCTCCTTTAATTAAGACCATCATGTCTTCGACTTCTTTCACCGACCTCCTTGCCTCTACCGGCGTTGACTGTTACGAAGATGATGAAGACTTGCGAGTTTCCGGCTCTAGCTTTGGTGGGTATTACCCGGAGAGAACTGGGTCGGGTTTACCCAAGTTTAAGACGGCTCAACCACCCCCTCTTCCGATTTCACAATCTTCTCATAACTTCACCTTTTCCGATTTCCTTGATTCTCCTCTCCTCCTCAGCTCCTCACACGTAAAGCTTTCATCTTTTCTTTTTTTTTTTTTTTAACAAAGCTTTCATCTTTCCTCATCTATTTCTTTTTTTTTTTAGTATAAATGGAAAAGAAAAAGAAAAAAAAAAATCAAATCTTTATAATCTATGATGTTCTGTCTTCAAACTAAAACTTATCTAAAGGTTTGTTTGGCTTTGTGTGTTGTGTCTTGTTTACTTGCAGAGTTTGATATCTCCAACAACAGGAGCGTTCCCATTTCAAGGCTCAAACAATCACTCAGAGTTTCCATGGCAGCTACAACCGCAACCGCAACCATTAAACACATCTTCTGTAAGTGATTCCTTAAATAGCGTTTTTGATACATCAAGTCAAGCAACTACACTTTCTTGTTACTGAATCGAACTTTCCTTTCTTTTTATTTTTTTCAGGCTTTGCAAGAAACGTATGGTGTTCAAGATCACCAGCAGAAGAAGCAGGAGATGATTCCTCGTGAGATTGCAACACAAAACAACAACCAAAGTTTTGGATCGGATCGTCAGGTAAAGGTACCATCATACATGGTGAGTAGGAACTCAAATGATGGTTATGGTTGGAGAAAGTACGGTCAGAAACAAGTGAAGAAGAGCGAGAACCCGAGGAGTTACTTCAAGTGTACGTATCCCAATTGTGTTTCCAAGAAGATTGTTGAGACTGCTTCTGATGGACAGATCACTGAGATCATCTATAAAGGAGGTCATAATCATCCTAAGCCTGAGTTCACCAAGAGACCATCGCAATCTTCATTACCATCATCGGTTAATGGGAGGCGTTTGTTGAATCCTGCTTCTGTTGTTAGTGAACCACATGATCAATCAGAGAATTCTTCGATTTCGTTTGAGTATAGTGATCTTGAGCAGAAAAGCTTTAAATCAGAATATGGTGAGATAGAGGATGAGGATGAACAACTTGATATTAAGAGAATGTAAGTAGTTTCTTGAATTAGTAGTGGAAGCAAAAACGTTTGTTGTACTTGGGTTTGGAATTGACTTAAATCTTTTTTGTGTTGTGTAACAGGAAAAGAGAAGGTGAAGATGAAGGCATGTCTATTGAAGTGAGCAGAGGAGTGAAAGAACCAAGAGTTGTGGTTCAAACAATAAGTGACATTGATATTCTTGTAGATGGCTTTAGATGGAGGAAGTATGGTCAAAAAGTTGTCAAGGGAAATACTAATCCAAGGTTGGTTATACAAAACTTAATTTCTCAAATTGTAAACTTGTTTCATGTTTTCTAATCACTTCCTTTTATTATATCAGGAGCTACTACAAGTGCACATACCAAGGTTGTGGAGTGAGGAAGCAAGTGGAAAGATCCGCAGCTGACGATAGAGCGGTTCTCACTACCTATGAAGGAAGACACAATCATGATATCCCAACCGCGCTACGTCGCTCATAATATAAATATTCTTGGGACTTAGTCATTAGTAATCTCATATAGGATTTGGATCAGAAAGAAAAAACACTCTTACTATGGCTTATCTTTTGTGCTCAATACAGTTTGTTTATTTGTTTGTTACACAGTCAGTACTTTGTTTTGTACAGAGTGGTGTTTAGTAGTTTTTTTTATCATGGGCCTTACAGAACCCCTTTTCTCATCTGTGTGACTTTAAACACTTGAGAGTCCATTTTATTTCTTGAGTCTTGGTCTTTTTCTTGATTTGTGTACATTATACATTCAAGCTTCATAAGCTAATAATAATGGTATGTAATCCCACTTTGCTTGATTGGTGGTGCAACACATCTAGCTAGTATATTATCTCCATATCATAAGACTTAATTTCAAATCTTAACTTCTTTATCCATTATTAGAACTAAGATATGAAACCAAAACCACAAATTTAGAATGGTGGAGATTATGCGGAAAGAATATTAACCAAACGTAAAAATAGAAAGAAATAATAAATAGAAACAACAAATACAGGCTCATCTTTCTTTTTCCTTCTCTCACATACCAATGTCTCTCTCTCTTCCTCTCGCTGTCTCTGTTTCTTCTTTCTTGCACCTCACCAAAGTCATAGAACCAATTAGCACAAGTAAAAACAGAGTCCTCTGTTTTCTTCTCTATACCATTAACATTTGACATTGCACAAAGCTGCATCTCTCATTTTCCATTACATAACCTTGATAGTTCCCCAAACCTAGCCTCTCTCGGTCTCTCCCTCTCTATCTTCTAGACTCGCTTTTTTTTTTTTAATGGATAAAGAAAACACCATGGAGTTGTTGACGTTTGGCAGAGGGGAGGCCAACTCGTCGTATTGGGGTGAAGTGCACGGTCCATTCATGAAGGAAGAGCTTGTGTGCCAAGCACAAAACATGATGACCTCAAGAGGCATTTTCATGAACAATGACCCTCTCAAATTCGCAATGCCTCTTCTCATGCTACAAATGTCAGTCATCATCGTTACCTCTAGGCTTATCTTCCGCGTCCTTCAACCTTTAAAACAAGGAATGATCACTGCTCAAGTGTTGGTATAACTTTCGAATACTATATTCACTGTACTCTTATTGCAAAACAAAATGTGTGTTGAAACTTATTACTGTGTGTGTAATGTATAGACAGGTGTTGTTTTAGGACCGTCTTTTCTAGGACATAATGTAACATACATGAACATGTTTCTTCCCGCTGAAGGGAAGATCATAATACAAACGCTTTCCAACGTCGGTTTCGTCATCCATCTCTTCCTCCTCGGGCTCAAAATTGATGGGAGTATTATCAGAAAAGCTGGTTCTAAAGCCATCCTCATCGGTACAGCCTCTTACGCCTTCCCTTTCTCCCTTGGCAGCCTCACGGTTATGTTCTTTAGTAAAACTTTGGGACTTCCCAGCGACGTGGTTAGCTGTACAAGCAGCGCCATATCCTTGAGCTCGATGACTTCATTCCCGGTTACAACCACGGTCTTAGCAGAACTTAACATCCTTAACTCCGAGTTAGGACGATTAGCCACTCACTGCTCAATGGTCTGCGAAGTTTGTAGCTGGTTCGTCGCTCTCGCGTTTAATATCTACACGCGTGAGCGGACTATGAATAGCTTTTGCGCGCTTTTGATGATCGTTCTTCTTCTT
>NC_025700.1:5355423-5356405 GCF_000633955.1 Camelina sativa
GTGGCTAGCCTTAGCGGAGAGGCTATGGGGGTCCACGCTGCGTTTGGAGCGTTTTGGTTTGGTGTTTCGCTACCTGATGGTCCGCCTTTAGGCACGGAACTTGCTGCCAAACTCGAGATATTTGCTTCGAATTTGTTCCTCCCATGTTTCATCGCTATTAGTGGGTTGCAAACTAATTTCTTTGAGATCACAGAGAGCCATGAGAACCATGTGGTAATGGTTGAGGTCATTCTCTTGATCACTTACGGGTGCAAGTTCCTTGGTACCGCGGCTGCGTCTGCTTACTGCAAANCTTCCCTTTCTCCCTTGGCAGCCTCACGGTTATGTTCTTTAGTAAAACTTTGGGACTTCCCAGCGACGTGGTTAGCTGTACAAGCAGCGCCATATCCTTGAGCTCGATGACTTCATTCCCGGTTACAACCACGGTCTTAGCAGAACTTAACATCCTTAACTCCGAGTTAGGACGATTAGCCACTCACTGCTCAATGGTCTGCGAAGTTTGTAGCTGGTTCGTCGCTCTCGCGTTTAATATCTACACGCGTGAGCGGACTATGAATAGCTTTTGCGCGCTTTTGATGATCGTTCTTCTTCTTTTGGTGATTCATTTCCTCTTTAGACCTTTGATAGTATGGCTCACCGAGAGGAAAACCAAATCAACGAATAATAAAGACGTAGTTCCGTTCTACCCGGTCCTCTTTCTTTTATCTGTGGCTAGCCTTAGCGGAGAGGCTATGGGGGTCCACGCTGCGTTTGGAGCGTTTTGGTTTGGTGTTTCGCTACCTGATGGTCCGCCTTTAGGCACGGAACTTGCTGCCAAACTCGAGATATTTGCTTCGAATTTGTTCCTCCCATGTTTCATCGCTATTAGTGGGTTGCAAACTAATTTCTTTGAGATCACAGAGAGCCATGAGCACCATGTGGTAATGGTTGAGGTCATTCTCTTGATCACTTACGGGTGCAAGTTCCTTGGTACCGCGGCTGC
>NC_025700.1:5358173-5364995 GCF_000633955.1 Camelina sativa
CCTGATGGTCCGCCTTTAGGCACGGAACTTGCTGCCAAACTCGAGATATTTGCTTCGAATTTGTTCCTCCCATGTTTCATCGCTATTAGTGGGTTGCAAACTAATTTCTTTGAGATCACAGAGAGCCATGAGCACCATGTGGTAATGGTTGAGGTCATTCTCTTGATCACTTACGGATGCAAGTTCCTTGGTACCGCGGCTGCCTCTGCCTACTGCAACACGCAGATCGGAGACGCGCTTTGTTTGGCCTTGTTGATGTGTTGTCAAGGTATCATCGAAGTCTACACTACTATCGTCTGGAAAGACGCTCAGGTGAATATAAATAGTCTTAATTGATTTGTGTTTTCAGTTTGGTTTTGGTTCAGATTTTCTTGTTTTATAAAATATATATATCAAGAAAACTGAAAAAATTGTGGTTTCTTTTGTTACCGTTTTGGTTTTGATTAGGACTTAAAGAGATATGTAGGTTTGTTTGGATGATGAGAAAAAAAAGAAATCGGTTTATCTTCACTTAGTTTAGGTTTTTCAGATACAAGTTTAAATCTATGTTGACAATGGCAATGTGAGTTGAGTTGAGCCAGTAAGCTCATTTTGACACTAGCCATATATGTATATTTATATTTTCTAAATATTTTTTTTTTGTCAACAATTTAGTAATCTGATATTAGATGTCTCTATAATGTGTTAAAACTCATTTTAACAATAACGGTGTATGAGTTGAACTTAGATGCTTCGTATAATTTCTTTTAACTTACGGTAAAAAGTTGAATTTGGTTTCCAGGTTGTTGACACAGAATGCTTTAATCTGGTGATCATCACGCTTTTGACGGTAACCGGGATATCGCGGTTCCTCGTTGTGTACCTCTACGACCCTTCGAAACGTTACAAAAGCAAAAGCAAACGAACAATCCTCAACACAAGACAGCAAAATCTTCAGCTCCGTCTTCTCCTTGGTCTCTACAATGTTGAAAACGTTCCTTCCATGGTTAATCTTCTTGAAGCTACTTACCCGACACGGTTCAACCCGATCTCATTCTTCACGTTACACCTGGTCGAGCTTAAAGGTCGAGCACACGCAGTTCTCACGCCGCACCACCAGATGAACAAACTTGACCCTAACACGGCTCAGTCCACACACATCGTAAACGCCTTCCAGCGTTTCGAGCAAAAGTACCAGGTAAAACAACTAAACGTTTTTTTTTTCATCGTATAAGTGTATAACAATAATATAACCATCATAATTAACATGAGAGCATACACGTCGATGTAAGCGCAAATAAACAATCGTGGCATAAAAGTAAACGTAAATACAAAACTAACAAGTAAACGTAAATACAAAACTAACAACTGAAACCTACTTCCACTATATTATAGAAATGAAATATACTTTTAAAAAAAAAAAAAAATGAAGAAGAAGAAGAAAAAGTAACATATAGTTTGATAACCATAATTATTAATCTTATGTCAGGGAGCACTCATGGCGCAACACTTTACAGCAGCAGCGCCTTATTCGAGCATAAACAACGACGTATGCACGCTCGCACTTGACAAGAAGGCGACGTTAATCGTGATTCCGTTCCACAAGCAGTACGCGATTGACGGGACAGTCGGACAAGTCAACGGGCCCGTCCGCAGCATAAACCTTAACGTGTTGGAAGCTGCACCTTGTTCAGTCGCAATATTCATAGACCGAGGAGAGACTGAGGGACGACGCTCTGTCTTGATGACTAATACGTGGCAAAACGTGGCGGTGCTCTTCATTGGAGGAAAGGATGATGCGGAGGCGCTCGCGTTATGCATGAGGATGGCGGAAAAGCCTGATCTTAACGTCACTATGATACATTTCCGTCACAAGAGCTCCCTTCACGACGAGGATTACAGCGACATGTCCGAGTACAACCTAATAAGCGATTTCAAGAGCCACGCAGCGAACAAAGGGAGAGTTCACTACGTAGAAGAGATAGTGAGAGATGGCGTGGAGACGACGCAAGCGATTAGCTCATTGGGAGATGCCTATGACATGGTATTAGTGGGCCGAGACCACGACCTAGAGTCTTCGGTCTTGTATGGACTGACGGACTGGAGTGAGTGCCCTGAGTTAGGTGTGATAGGAGATATGTTGACGTCGCCGGATTTTCATTTCTCGGTGCTTGTTGTTCATCAGCAGCAAGGAGACTCACTGGCCATGGACGAAAGTTATAAATTGCCTAAGGTCGAGCATCATCAGAAGATTGGTGATACGGTAATGCAACCACGTTTCTCTGCTGAAGAAGGTTTCACTACCATTGATCTCGGTAAATGCTAGAGTAGCCAGCTGTCTTAAATCTTTAAGTTTTTTTTTTTTCTTTTTTTATAAGTTCATGATTAGAGATATTTATACATAGATGTATCTAAGAGGTAGAGATGCATTTGGTATCGAATTGAGTCTCAGGATGTCATCATGTTATAGTTGTAGTTCGCTATTTTTGTCTTCATTTATATATATTACTAAGAGATCAACATAGTAAATAAAAAAATTATTTTGTAAAAATATGTGGGTAGGTAATCAAAAATATTCCAACAATCTCTATTATCTTGACATTTTTTTTTTTGGGATATGTGACCCTTTTTTCTTTATTATTAAATGCTCAAAAAGTATTTCTATATTTTCACTCTTTTAATTTCACCATTTAAGATAAAACTAGCATGGTGACAAAAAAAAATAGAAGAGATAAAACTAATTAAGATCAAAATATTATAGATTAAAATATTATAATATGTTATACTATTTATTTCACATTCTCTCGTCACTTTATTATAAATATAATTTATATGACTTTATTATTATATTATTACTAGATTTCTCTCTCTTATAATAATACAAACAATATTTGTTTTTTTTTTGTATTTACACAAATGTAATATCTCACACATTGGAAGTTGAGTAAGATCTTAAATGGTCTTATTTAA
Organism: Camelina sativa; assembly: GCF_000633955.1. Taxonomy (NCBI): domain Eukaryota; kingdom Viridiplantae; phylum Streptophyta; class Magnoliopsida; order Brassicales; family Brassicaceae; genus Camelina; species Camelina sativa. The sequence continues at coordinate 5,361,123 of NC_025700.1, forward strand.
GATATATGTTCTACTCATTACTAATTACTTTTAAGTTAGAAATCCACGATCTAATATGATATCAGAGCTAGTGTGATTAAGGAAAAGAAATAGCGAGAGGATTGATAGACAACGGAGTACGTTCCTTTGGGTGGCTTGTGAGGGCGTATCGAAGCTGAAGGAGGCTATTGAAGATATCTTGGGTGTTGTGGTGAGCTGGTGTGATCAGCTTCGTGTGTTGTGTCACACGGCTGTAGGCGGGTTTTGGATGCATAGTGGATTTAACTCGATAATGGAAGGGATATATTCAGGAGTATAGATGCTTACATTTATTTTTGGGGATCAATTTGTGAACGCAATGATGATTGTTGAGGAGTGGAGGATCGGATTGAGGATCACGCTAAAGAAGAAAACGAAAATAACAATGGACTAAAACATTGAACCAAAAAAGTTTTATCCTAACTTTAATAGAAAAATAAACAAAATTCTTATTAAAAAAAAAAGAGAAATTGTTAAAATATCTTTTTATTGATATTTTTAATCCTCTTTAAAACTACTTTTTTTTTGCTCATTTTCATTATTGCTTTCTTTTACACAAATACAATATGTTAATTGAGTTTTGGAAATTTTTTTACGGTTTGAATTTTCTATTTTACATTAGGATATAGTCTTGACAAGTAGAATGTTTACTATTTGGAATTTAGGGTATTCAGCAATTTTGTGTATAGGAAAGGTTATTTTTGCAAATGTCAATTTTCTATATATATATATTTTTAAAAATAAAGTTTTGATGATAAACTAAAAAGGAAAGAAACTGCATTAATAACGAGACAAGAAAAAAAATTAGGGCTGAGCGGCATTGAAGATTATAGCTGTCAAATGGGCGGTCCGTCCGTACTCCGTGGGCAAGTCTATGTCCATTTCGTTATGAGCGGTCATGGTCACGCCCAAAATTAAGATGGTCTTAAATGGAGAAATGATCATTGGGCTTTGAGACCAATTGGACATAACCATTTGGACAGTGGGCGGCCCAAATTTCCACTGTCCAAATTTCTTTAAAATCTAGGTTTTACAATTTGGGTAAAATGTTAATTTCTTCTTCTCTTCTCCATATCACTCCTCCTTGGAAAGTTTGAGTCACCATCTTCAATTCTTCATCTCAATTCTTTGATCTGAATCAAAAACAAGTAACAATTTAGTGGGCTTTCTTATTTTTTTTTGTGATTTGGCCTTCATCTCTTTCTCCTTCATCTCTTTTGTTGAGTTATGTTAGCATTTCGATCTGAATCTCTTGCTTAGTGTTTGTCCGATAAAATCAAATGCCTTTTGTGTTCAATACTTTATTTTAGATCCAACATTGATTTTTGATGGTGGGTTTGTCCAAAGTTTCATTCTTTTAGCAGTAGTGAATTGAGAATTATGGCTTAGCGCTTGTGGGTTTGGTGAGAAACAGTTTATGTGAATGTGGTGTGTTTTCGATTTAATTTGGTTTCCTTGTTTGATTTGATCTGCAATTTTCGTTATAGCCTTTGATATGTTCGATGTGATGACTAGAAGACTTTTAATATGTTTGATTCAGTTTGTGATTGGAGAAGGAAGCGGAGGTAAGAGCATAGCTGCTGCAGAGCGGAGGTAAGTGATGTGATCATGGATGGATTTAAGGAAGAGGATCTTGTAGCTGAGCTTGAACCTGAGGAACTTGTAGCTGAACTTGAACCCGAGGAGCTTGTAGCGGAGAAATCATTGCTTGTACCTGAAGGACCAATGACTAGAGCAAAAGCTAAGAGGCTAAGAAATGCACTAAATGGGCTTATTCAAGAGCTTATGGCCAAAGAGAGCATGTGAAGAACTATTGGGGATGATACCTATCAAGTCCAGCCCACTTTGAGCCTAATTCAAGTCCAAGAAAGCCCAAAATAATCATTGTTGTGTGGTCAAAGAGGAGTGACGAAAATAGAGTTCAACTCACCTTGGGACGAAAAGATAAAAGGCTAAGAAATGCACTAAATGGGCTTATTCAAGAGCTTATGGCCAAAGAGAGTATGAGAAAAACTATTGGGGATGATACCTATCAAGTCCAGCCCACTTTGAGCCTAATTCAAGTCCAAGAAAGCCCAAAATAATCACTTTGTTTTATGGTCAAAGAGGAGTAACGAAAATAGAGTTCAACTCACCTTGGGAAGAACACATTGGGAAGACAAAGTTCAAGAGTTTAATCTTCATTCAACTATCTATCTTTATTGTGTTTTAGTTTCAAGAATAATACTTGGCTTTGTGACCAAGTTTTCTATCTCTATATAAACTCATGTAATCTCATTTGAGAATAATCAACCAATTTTCCTTTTCATTTTAGATTCTATCTCTTTGTTCTTTGTCTAGAACATTTCTTTGTTTTTTGGTGTGTAATATCCAAGCAACAGTCTCCTTTTGCTAGACTAGTGTATCATATCTAGCAGTGATTGGAGTTGGGAATATCAACAGTCTTCCGCGACTGCTGTGCGACCCCTCAATCCATCAAATCTCTCTTGTTGCACCTTGCACCTTGGCGAATTTCTATCATTTTTAGTCCAGCTGAGTGATCCTCGAATTTTGGGCGTATCAGTAAGGGAATTCAATGAAGATGGGGGAGCAAGAGAAGAAGAGACGAGAACAAGAGATAGAGATTGAGGCAAGAAAATGTAAAGGAACGTCGCTTCCTCTAGATCTAATCTCGGAGATACTCGTAAGGCTGCGTTCGAAATCTGTAGTGAAGTTTCGGTGCGTGTCGAAGCTCTTCTCCTACATAACCACCCAGCCATGTTTCATTAGATCGTTCGCAGCTCGATCCTCACAAAGTCCCTGTCTGCTCTTCGTGTTAGAAAAAGACAGCAATCTGATTGTCTTTTTAATACCACAACAACAGAACTCGAACAACCCTCCTCCTGTGGCTGTGTTGGACAGTAGTTATTCACTTTGTTTTTTGGTTTTTAACTTTTGTAATCTGAGAATAATATGTTGCCATTGAGACTTGAACGTCTTTTTTTTTTCTCTGTTTCACATCCAAGATTATCGATCACGAGCTACTCCCTCAACTGCTTGGTACATCATATCTTATATTATTGAAGCAGAGTACATAGGTTTAGTTTCCATGGCTTCTGAAATCACATATAAATCTTGTTTTTTTTCGGACAAAACACATAGATTTCCTATGAACTATGTGAAGTGGGCTATTTCACAACCTAGTCCTCTACTGTGGCAATTTATGATGTGCTTAATATTCACTTTAGCACGTAAACATCAGAGATAACTCTTGGACACATTTTTGCAGTTTTTGGAAATCTTCACCAAATTTCTACCTCTAAATTTGGTATTGACAAACCATCTACCACAAGTATGAGGATAATTAAAGACATATGAAAGGAACAAAAAAAAAAAACTTAATATGGGCACATGCAAAGGCCAAAAAGAGAAAGATGGACTTTGAACACATCAAGATACAAATCTAGTTAGTCATACCCAAATACATAGATATGTGGTATCAATCAAGCCAAAAGAAACTGTGTATTCAACGGAGTGTGTTTTGGCGTACAGAAACGAGCAAATCAAATCTCGTATTTGGTAACCAATTTGATGTTTTACAATTCGTATGCAATGAAGGTTTCCGTGGACAAGAATCGTGTTTCATTTGTATAAATTTTGGTTATTAAAAAACTCTTGAAATCATGGATAACAACGTAGAAACCAATCAAAATTTTATATTCTTCCTTTATCAAAGTTTATATTTAATTTATATCTGATACAAAAATATAGCTTGGTATCGCTTCTATTTATTTTTCTTTTTTCTTTAGCGTAGTGCCTTTTGCATAATTTTGGATTAACCATCAGAAAAAAAAAAAAAAAAAAAAAAAAAAAAAA